>NC_141334.1:10817500-11040000 GCF_037954235.1 Aulostomus chinensis
GGATAAGTGGTTCAACTCCATTCAGGGTACCACATGCATGTCCTCATGGTGAAAGGTGTTCACAATGGTATATGGAGTGAAGGACAGGAAGAGAACTGTGACTCTGGTCATCATCACTCTAAAAAGGTTTGGGGGTTGGGAAAAAATCTTTGTTCCAAACAACTTACACTTGCATCCCTTGAACAATTTTACAGACAAACTAGTGAAGAGTCATACCTGCAGTAAGTTCAGTGGTCTCAGTCCAGCACTGCTGTTCAGGCCAAAGTGACTCCCTGGGGCACACATCAGAGTTACATTCACCAGACAGAATTGTAAAAATTAAGTGTGCGGCTAGAGCCAACAAATGGGGAAAGTCACTTCTTCTAATTTCTGGAGCAGCAGGATGTGTTCAATCCTCAAAAATTGTTAGTAACTGTAGAGCACATCCTCATCTGTTCCTGGTCTGGTGTAAATGGTATGCTGTGTTCTAGGATCCTGTTCTGAGGTCAGGATCAGGATTCATTATCACGCATAAGACTGGGAGGATTTTGTTTTATTCTGCCAAGTTCTAATTTTACTACCAGTAACAGCTAAGTGGGAATGACATGGAAGTCTCTTACCAGTCTGTGTGGCAGACTGCATGGAAGGCATCAGGCTTCCAGATGGCAGGATTCCACTCAAGTTAAGGCCTGGGCTAAGCATGGGGTTAGAGCCGGTCATCAGAGTCTGAGGACTGCTACACACAGAAGAATAACATCATGAAAACTGACTGTGTGCTGCTCAGACCAAATCTGACAAATCCAGTTAAAGAATGGCAAGAGAGAGAACATTAATATTGTCTTACCAGACCGAGCTGACCACATTGATGAAATTGAGCCCCGCCGGGTTGGCCATGACCTGCGACGAAGTGGTTCCCGTGGTGATCGAAGTACCCATGGTGGGCAGGGGAATGGTCATTACGGGTAAGGGTTGGCTTAGAGCTAGTTGCTGCTGGGCAAACGGCGTGAGAAGCGTGGGCTGGGACTGGTTCTGAACCACGGGAGCGTCTGATGGGGTCGGCGTCACTGAGAGAGGAGCGTTGAGGGAGTCAGCAGGGTGTGGAGTTGAGCACGGCGTGTTGGTGGGTGTGGGGGTGGATGGCTTGGGGGTTCCCGATCCTGAAGGTGGACAGAAGGTCAAAACAGACAACAAAGATGATGATGAGATGCAATTATCTGCAAGGGATGCTTCGCGTTAAGTGGTTAGGAAAAGCCAAATTGCTTCTATAAGATGACTTTTGACAAAGGTGTGCTAACATTTCCCATCCACTACCATTCAATGCGCTGAGCTAACTGAGGGTCTCAGCTCCCTAACACACATGCAGAGGAGAGAAGAGTATATCTATCTTCTTGTCTGGATCTGGAGAAAAAAAAGGGTATTTCCTGAGGAGCTGGTGTGGTCCTTTATTTTTAAATTAAGATGCTCATGTCGCGTCAAAGTATCCCCCCAGGTTAGGAGACTTTACTGCTGTTTTTTGTTGGAATGTATGATACATGAAATATTTCATAAGTCCTTGTCCAATTTCAGAAATGTCTATGTAGTCTTGTGCTTCTGTTTTAGCTCTCTGTTTCATAAGACCTGGAGGATTTAAGCCATTTTTCATAATTTGTCAAAGTTGATGTAAGACATTCCTATACAACTTAATCTAACAACTGTGCCTCACGGAAACCACCTAACTGCAGGTCAGACACGGCTGTACTCACTCTGTGTGGAGCCCATCGGGGAGAGGGAGGCAGGAGACAGCAAGCCCACCTGTCCCAGCTCCATGGAGTGTTTTCTGTTCAATGACTGGCTTTTGGCTGGAGGAGGCGTAGGACACTTGAGTAGACCACTGGTGGTTTGGGAACTATAAGGATTACCTAATGAAAATAAGGAGACATCTATTACATCCAAGTCATAATCCCAAACTGTAAATCTAACAGATCTGGATCCAGCCTGGTTCAGAAGTAATGTTCAACAAATATTAGCCATGAAAGGAAGAATGCTTTGGGATGTCTGTGCTGCTACAGTTAATTTACATGAGAATATTCACTGTGGTCTAGGAATATTTTGTTTCCCTTAAAGGTTTGGTGGTTGCATGCTTTTTCCACTCACTTGTCAAGTTTAATTTGGTTTCAGATTTTCTAGAAAATCTGCAGAATTCCTTTCAACAAACCTCATGAGAAAGGGTGAGAATTTAGTTCTTTCTTCAAAAATATTTAGTGGAAAGTCAGCATGGGGGGAGAGATTTTCCAGTCGCAGAAAATCACAGATTACGCCCCTATTACCTCTTTCTGAATCCGCTCTCTACTATGTCTCTGCTCTCTGGAGAAATCACGCCTGTGCTGTTCAGATGTACCTGAGGAGCCGCTGCCTGATCCTGAAGGCAGTTTGATTGGAGGAGGGCGGTGCTTCACCCCTTTTCCCAACACAGACGTCTGGACCAGTGGAGAAATACCATCACCCTGGTGATGACATTTAAGTCATGATAGTTACTCAGCAAAGGTCTTTGTATCATTATCAACAACATTATCTGTATAAAAAATTATATCAAATGTTTTGAGAAAATTTTACAAACCAGCAGCCATTAAGGGTGTACTCACCTCATCTTTGTTGGGGGAGGGAGGCCCCTGTCCCACGTTGCCTGAGTTATGGGACATTTTGACCTGACACTTCACATCTCTTTCATATACTCCTTTGTACTGAGTAAGAAATCTACAAAAGAGACAAAACACAAGATGTACAACACTCACTCCAGCAACTGACTCCTAAATCTGTGTATTCCAGCATGATTAACCTCTCAACAAACTTACCGGTCTGCATCTATCTTTGAACCTATGAGAAACCTGTGAATTAAACAAAAAAGACATGATTAATTTGAGTTTTAAATTCATGTGCACTGAATTGGTCTCACAGACTGTCCTTACGGGGGATGTATGAGCTTGAGGTCTGTGCTGTCCTCCTCTGCTTTTGGTTCTTTTGCACAGTAGATCTTCCCGTAAACCAGTGGGTCTCCCATTGACTGGAAAATAGACACCTTGGTCCTCTGGGCTTGACCCCCAACCTCACACTCAAAGGTGTAGTCATCTACAACTTCCTGTGTGAAGAAAGTGGACAAAGACAACTGAAAGACTGAATAAAACTTAACTTGTGTATTTGCTGAGAACAATCTCAGCTTGCCCATCTGACCGGCTCAATTATTTTGAAATATAACACCCTGGATGGAGAGGCGTACAACACAAAAGGAAAATGCAATTTATATGTGTAGTCACCATGAGGGGGGGGATCGTATTTTTTTAATACATCCTCTAAGTGTTTTGTGGTGACTGAGCACATGGAAATGTTGGAAGAGGTTTTGCTTGTTCAGTTTTACCATTAACACTTTTTAAATCCCTAATAAAGAATTGTGCCAAGACAAAAGGAGAAAAGGAACAAAAGGAGGAGGGAACGGAAGGGGACATGCCACCACCAACACTTATTTTCTGAAAATGCCTGTTTTACGGTCCAACACTGACTAAATATTACCACATGACTGCCTTTCAGGGGGAGTATGTTGTATATACATAAATGAAAGCGTCCAACACTAATTATGTAATTATGGACAGAATAAGTGCTTCGTCAGTGGCTGTCGGGTTGTTTATTTCCACGAATACAAAGGAATGTGCGTTTATTGCACTTTAGTGGTTGAGCCCATCAGTCTTTGCATCTGGCTTGTTGCAATGACTCAACCTATATAAACAAACGGGGCGTGTGATCCTTTTCAACAATGACGCAATGAAAAAAAGAAAAAAAAAGCCACAATCATTGTATAAAACACACTTCTTGTTTAGTTAAAACACTGAGCAGCCATCATCCTTTGAGTCTTATTGCTGCAGTGACACTCACCTCAGCAGGCCAGATCACAGTGGTGGGTTGAGAGTCCTCCAACTGCAAGGACTTCTCAACCACAGCATACTTCTCCACCTACAAGTACACACACAGGCTTATCCATCTGGTTTGTTATTGTCTTACTCTACAACTGGAACACGATGAGTTTAATGAGTTGTTAGTGTTACTGGCAGTGGTGACAGGGCATTAGGGGAACAGCACTCTACTTACGTCAATTTCTTTTGGTACACTTAGTTGGCAGTTGTTCTGCTTCCACATGTCGACACACTGTGGTGGAGAAGTGAGGGGAGAGAAGCAGAGAAACACAGAGTGGTATGAGCAAAAATAAGACAGCGTGTAGACACTCAGTGCAGTGGTGGGATTCTGCTTATGAAGTTTGTCAAATAGTAAACAGACCCAGTAAACTTAACCGTATTTGCATTTACACTGTCTGTCCTGTACAAGCTTGTCAAATTGTGAACACGTTGACTGCTTACGTTTCCGATCTTGGAGATCTTTAGGTCAACGACAGGCGCAGGTTTCCTCTCCTTCCTCTTCTGTAGGTAGTCGTAAAGTCGTAGCTGCGGTGGCATGGGCAGGTGGGACAGCTCCTGTTGTCTGTTTAGTGCAGCTCGAGAGTGCCTCTTGAAACATCTAACAACACATGCATTTCTTTTCACCATCACAGCTCTCATTTTTCAAGTCTTTCCTTTTAAAAAGAAAAACACTAGTGCAAGTGGGTTCAGTTACCGTTTCATGGAGCGAGTGTTCATTTTCTGCTTGTTGTAGAGCAGACGGTTGGCTGTGCAGGTGA
The DNA here is from genome assembly GCF_037954235.1 of Aulostomus chinensis. Lineage (NCBI taxonomy): Eukaryota > Metazoa > Chordata > Actinopteri > Syngnathiformes > Aulostomidae > Aulostomus > Aulostomus chinensis. The sequence continues at coordinate 10,822,179 of NC_141334.1, forward strand.
CAGAAATGGAAGGGTCCAGGCACAGAGGCTCCGCTGTGGCTAAAATCAACTGACTCTCCAGCTGTAATTTGTCATCCTGAAGCAGAAACACAACGACCGTTAGAGAAAACACGTGCTACTGCTAGAATGGACCCTCAAAGGAGGAACAGCCAACTAGGAGAAGAAAAATATAGAAGAGAGAAAATGCTTCTAATGTTGTAATTATGGCTCCAGTTGGTCTGTGTTCAGAAATGAAGCAGATGGTAAATTTCAACTGGTTTTTCAGGTTCAGGACCATTATGGCTGAAATATTTCACAATTCTGTACTGATACAGGTAGAATCGAACTGTGAGGACATAGCGGTGCAACCGTGAGCTATGAGAACTGGACAATAGAGGTGAGACTGCGACATTCTGTTGCTAAAGGCAGATATCAGCTTTGTAAGACAAACACTGGTTGTCAGACCACAACCACATTTCAACTGTTACCAGAAAAACACACACACACACACACACACACACACACACACACACACACACACACAAATCAACACAATGGAGGATTTAATTTAACAGCACCATAACCATGAAATTAGTATTCTTTCACAGAGACACATGATCTTCAACAGGAAATCGAGGTTAGCCTCCAAGCCAGTATCAATACAAAGTCGGACCTTGTGGTTCAATTTCACAGAGAAATAAAATAAGTCTGTGTTCCTGTCATGAGTTAAATATAACCACTTCTTAACTGTGGAAAAGGCAAAAAAATATGTACACAAATCCACATTCAAAATCACTCACTGAAAAAAAAGGAACTATCATCAAAGAAATACACGTGAAAGACACCATTCATGAAAAAGTCGGCACGATAACTTAATGCTCTCCCACAGCCATGTGATATTTTAGAGATGTTGAATAAACTTCATAAAACACAACTTAAAATTCCACCCAACACAGTAAAAGAAAATCCCCTTACATCCTGTGTACAACATAACACAACCGACGCAGAACGGTCTATGAAGAATCGGAACATGTTCAATAAAAAGAACGGTCACGAGTAAAGGAGGAGGACTGACAGACCGATTCTCTGGATAAGAGAGTGCAAGATTCAAAGCAATACATCCCATCCTTGAAGAACAGAGGGTAAGAGTCTACGTGATGAGGCACGTCATAGGTGAAAGGCTCACAGCAAATTGCATGAAAAAAAAACAAACAGAACTTCACAAATTAAACTGATCACGTGTAACAAGACAATAATCCTTCATCTTATGTAAATGAATCGAGGCAGATATAGAGTGCATCTACTTCAAAAACACATCAACCAGCCATATGTCAAATGTAAACAAAGAGGTGTTTCAGTTTAATCAATAAGGCAACATCCTTCCAGCGTCTCAACCACCTCCCGTTCAGCATGGATTTATTACCATGAACGCAGACATAAAAAAAAACAGCTGACAACTTCTATGTTGCTAATAATGATGATATATCTTTCATTCATACACATCATAATCAGCAGAGGTGTAGTTATAAATCCCTCAATGAGTCAATCAAGAAGTGAAGGTAAAATCAAGAATTAAACTGTTCAACTAAACCTGCACTGAACCCAAACGCAGGAATAAGCCCTCAACTAGATGTATGAATTCTTTAAACATTTCTGTAGAAGGCATGGCTCAAAAACAAGGATTTTCTGTTTTTCCAGGGTAAGTAAACACCAAGTCTGGTTAGTTGAGCAACTTAATTGCCCACAAAACAATTAAGACATATTTTTTGTTTTCAAATTAGTAGTAACAGTAAAGGAAATGAGTGAGCCATGTGCGCGAGAGGAGAGGAGAGGAGAGGAGCACATGTGCAGTACAGATCTCACAATGAAGAAAACAATTTGCAAGTAAGATGTCTGATTCACTTGTCAGGCAAACAAGTACAATACAACATCAATGTTGAACCTGGAGTTACAGAAGAAATAAAACTATACCTGTGTCCACTTGTGGTGGTCACTGGTCATTGCATGGACATCACAAATCAGTGTCTGTAGAGCAAAAACACAATTAAAAATTCAGCCCTTTTAGTTCAAAAGACAAATATTTCAAATGAGTATCAGACTTATTCAAAACGTGTTCAGGTTTACCTGCATGGTTGGCTTTAGTAGGATGTGCCTACTTTGATAGGTGGGCATCTTGGCGTTACCAGACTGCCTGTAGTCTCTCACCTCTACTATCACACACCCGCAGTGGAAGATGTTAACCTGAGACACAATACACACGCCAGACAACAGACAGATACAGACGGGGAGATTATCAAAACGCCAAGAAGGGACTATTCTGCTCACTTTGCTCTACTCTGTGAATATTCAACATGTCTGGTGGTTTAGAGAGAGAGCTTAGGACCTTAGTGTAACAGTCACAAAATGTTACTTACATTAAGAAAGCGTTTCAAAAGCACTTTGCGTATATTTGTATCTATGCAGATAAACATGCACACCTGTGATTTCTCCAACAAATCTACCAGAATAGGAGGCAACTCCTCAGCATCTAGGTACTCCAGCAGTTCTCCTTCTTCATATGGCAGACGAATAGTTTCAGAATCTAATAAGTAAATAAAACAACTGTTACAGATGAACAACTGTGATACACACATAGAAATGAAAAAAAAATAAAAAAGACCTGGGCAGAAAAGATAAGCCTGCACCTCGACGTGAGTATGGAAAAGCACAGATCATGCAGTTAGTAGAAGTGAAACAAAATGGATTCACAAACATATTGTGTTGATTTTTTTTTTTTGAAAGCATCATGAATTTATTCTTTATTTTTATTTCTGAATGGATATATCAGGTGTAAAATGGAGCAAATATTAGATTACTTCATCATAGTCTCGGCTGCTATTGAAGTTGTTTAGAGTTTCACTTTGAGTAGCAGATGTTTGAAGTTGCAGCATTCAGTTTAGTTAAATCAAAAAGTAATGATATATTTTTCTGCTAAATCTTATTTACCACAGTCGGGAGAGAAGTTACTTTATATGGTGAGTTTCCAAGTTTAAATTTATGTGGACGATTTTAATTTAAAGGCTTCCGTTTGTGCCAAATGCAGTTTTCATTTTGGCCTTAAGTATGAATGATCTGGTATGAAAAAACTAACAACAATATATTGAATATTGATTCACAATAAGCAAATATGAAATGCAATACAAATCAAACCAGTAACCAATTATCTTAATATCAAATTGGGAACTAACTGTTTTATCCCTGTCATAGTAACACAAAGTTTTTACACACAGTTACAGGATTATTCAGGACAGGCCTCAAGCAGCAATGATCCTCTGCAACTGCTGCTTTAGATTAGAAAAAAGAAAACATTCGCCTGATAAAACGTGACTATTTTCAATCAAACGTGACTTTCGTTATGTTGTGTTAATTATGGATTCCATCTAACATTGCACAATAAGACAGATAAATTAGTCGGTAAACAGATACAGATGATGGTGTTTCCTCACTGGCCTGACACAGTAGACTGTTGGTGTGAATTCTCTTACCAGATCCATTTTTGCCCCTGAGCATTAAAGAATAGCCTTCATTCCCAGGGTACAGGTTGACCACCAGACATGATACAGACTCCTGAGACACAAGCTTCTCCAACAGATTCACATTTCTCCTCAAATTCTTCAGAAAGGCAAACACATACAAACACACACAAAATTCAATATCAGAATATCATTTCAGTGATTATACACAAGCCAGCTGTACAGGAGAACGTATAAACTTGCTTTTAATTAAACTTTTCCTGCTATTATAGACATCATTCTTTGTTACAACAACTGTACTATAAAAAGTATAGAATCGGACCGTTACATAATACAAACCTTCAACTCTGGCTCTTTCTCACATTCTTCTATGTACAGCTCATAGAGCTTCTGATACAAACTCTTCCTTCCACCAGATGAAGCTCTTTTTTTGGCTGGTCGCTGTCGAGCACTTTCCACAATGTACTGAATAACAAACAGACAATACACTCAAATTATTTATGATTGTTGTGATAGAGGGGGTCAGACTACATTAACCCTAACCCAACATGATGGGAATCAAGAGCTGGAACCATAAGAGAACCTGTATCATTAACTTAAAGAATTAACATTGTATCTAACTCGCTGCATGAGAATGATGTTATGTTTCTATGCCATAGAAATGTACAAGGTCAAGCAATATAACATATTTGAGCACGTTCATATATCATAGGCAGACATGAGCAGCTTCTATCTAAGTGATTCAACTCTGTGTTCAGGGTAAGACATGTAACTATAAAAACAAGCTCACCTTTAACATATAAATGACCAATGAGCAGAATTAATAATGCCTTCATGTTGATAAAATCTTATCAGTTTTCATCCCTTCAAACAAGCAAGTATGATTTAGCAGCCTTACCTCGGCTCGATCCAATGCATATTCCAAAACTTGTTGCTGAGGGGCAAGAGTAAACATACATGAACTATATTGGGAACTTCTAAATGAGCAGGGATAAGCAGTCAGTCAGTCATAATGGATCTTTGCAGTTCGATATTTGACATATTACATCATACACAATCGAGGATGTCCACTCTTTAGTAGGAGATCGGTTAGTGGAAACAGACTGAGCTTACCATTGTGGTCCACCGCCAGATGCAAGGCGAGTGACGGTAGACGATGCTGTCCTTTCTGCCCCACACTGTCACCTTCCTAAAGTGACCATTCACACCCTGTACAGCAACATAACACACACACAACACTGTCAAACACACGCAGGTAGTAGATGTATCAACACAGATAACGTCGGGCTGAGTGACAGCTTGTTACTGATGCTAGACAGCAGTCAGATACCACAGGGGAGCAGCTATGACTCACGAGCCAAACTGTATCTTCAAAGTTGTTTTCATGGTTTAGTTGTATTTGGAATGTTTCGATAAAGTATATGAGCAGTCCGTGTCAGCCTCGATATACCTGGTACGCTAGGGTTTGTGAACTCCACTGACTGTGAGCCCAGGCAAGAGAGTGTCTCAGTAGCAACAAGCTCGTTGATGCCTGACCGTTGAGGCTAACGCGGCTAATGTTAGCATGCTAGCCCGTTCCTGGGCAGGCTGTAAGTTACCAGCTACGCTAATGATGTTGCGTCGCCTGGAACACAAACCTATAAAGCGACGCCATTCTCAGTGACAAGGATGGACTTGCCTTCCGGATTGCATAGCGGTCGACTGTAACTCCAATGCAAGAAAACGAAATGAAATTGAAACATCAGTGTCTTCATTGAAAAAAAGTCGGATCTGCAGCCATTTTCTTCCAGTGTGACAACAACAGCTAAACTTCCGGTTTAGGGCAGCAGTGGGCGGAGCCACATCAAGTAGCTGGACTACAACAGATGCTACATTGCTCGAAACTTGTTAATAGAGACTGTAATCTTGGTACACCCAGTCCAAACATTTAGTGAGGTTGTTCCAGTGTATATCTGCCGATGAAGATAGACTTTATTCAGACAATGAAACCACACTCAAGACATTACTGTGGTTTAATATTAATGGTGTCATGGTAAAGATAACAAATTAGTAAACAATCTAGTAAGAAAAAAGCTTTTTTTTTTTTTTTTTTTACACATTTATGTGTTACATTATGATTGTATTATTTTTTGGACATAATGTTTTGGAATGGACATGTTCTTAAACACTTGTCATCTATGATCTTATTTCTCTATGCTCAATATTAGAATATGAGCACCTGCAACATGATCACTAAAGTATTTCTGACTCTGATTCTTATAACCTAAATCACCAACTGTAAAGTTGAGTCCTGTTGTCAGCTGGTCACCTGACATGGATTATTCCTGTTTTATTACCTGAGGTCATGTTTGTCCATACCGTTACAGAATCTTTAGGGCTGATCTCTGTGCTGATGTTGCATATAACTAAATTCATTCATTTACTCATTGCCACATTGCCCAACACCAAATACGATCCAGGTAATGTGCCACCATAGACTTTACCCAGTTAAAAGAGGGGATTAATTGGTGTCCAACTATTTTTTTTCTTTTGTTATCCCCTATATGACTTGTCGAGCAATCTGTACATATAATTAGGACAATATACTATTTAAACCATTGGTAATGTCTTTAAAAAATTCAAATATACCGACTAATGGTTGTACAATATCACAAACTATAAAGGAGAATGGCTAAGGTGTGGCAATGCATTTAATTTTGGCTTTGCGTTGTAATGCATGAATCACTGCAGCCAGTCTGAAGGTGATCTGGCCTGCATATGAATATGAATGTGTTCACATCAGATGCTTTAGTAAATACTATTGTTATGTGTAAGTAAGAGCATCCACTCACCTCAATGATGTTTGTCTCTGGCTCTGTTTGAAAGTACTTTTTAATTTACTGTACACAGTTTCACTGCTGACAACAAACAGATCACCAGGGCTATAATTCTTTTATATCAAAAATTGGCAATCAGAGAAGGACTGACAATTGATTTATGAATAACATAAATGAGGCTGCTTATTTTACTGTTCCTGTTTAGTAGGTATACTTGAGAGAACTCCAAGGGCATTTCAGGTCATCATGGTAATTCCCAACACTGTGTCGTACCGGGTTTATCAACTGATAGGGAACCGGAGGTTATTAATATAACCAGTGACTGGAAGAGGGAAACTAGGTCCAACATAGGTCAGCCATTCACCAATTGTTCATTTAGTGAAGTGCAGTTTAGGCTGAAGAGATAAGATGGTGCAAGTGGTCTTTTAACCTCAGGGGAGGGTGGGACTTTCCCTTCCTGCACCAATCTCATTGGATTTGACAGGTGTGCTGAAAAGGTCTCTTCAGGCTGTGTTCTACTTTACTCCCTTCCTTGAAGGATCATTGGTGATACGCAGGTTTACTGTACCTGCTAAAGTGGGCAGCCAGTCAAATCAATACAGAAGGACTTGCTTCAAAATAATTGATTGTTGCCTTAGTTTTGATTCAAGTATCAAAAAAGGATGGATTAATGAAACAAACAACAAAGTAAGAGGGCTGTCTGGAAGACAATGAAGACAATACAGAAATAAGCAGTGATCGTGCTGCTTGTGAAAATTATGCTACTTTGCTTTCAGTTGGAGTTGTAGTGATTGCATTGCACAAAAAAAGCCTTGCACCTGAGTAATGAGTCATGAGGAGTGTCTTATGTTTTGGCAAATTTGAATGAAGATGGTAAAAACAGTTTGTGTGGAGGAGTTATCTGAGTTAATCATTTTGAAATCCCACAAATGCACAGTAGGGGGAAGAGTAGGACAGCAGATTCATTAGGCTGAGCCAGACAATCAACCACAAACACAGACACATTTATACAAACTTGTTCATTCAATTTTCGCTTGCAAATACAGAGATGAGAAGAAACGGTGCTCTCCAGTGTGAAAGAGCAACAACAGCAGCTTTTCATCTCCCGATGTTTCTGTAAAGGTGTTCATTAGATACTGAAAAAAACAAAGAATACATATTGTAGGTTTAGAACACCACCTGTCATGCTTTTCCTTTGGGTGTTGCATTACATGTGCTATAGGAGTTGTCAACAAAGGTTTGATTTAGTACTTGGAAAACACCAATATTGAATGACGCCAGGGGAATTTCTTGTGGTCATATGCATTTACAACGCATCAGCATTTCTGACACACAAAACAACCAACATTGCTAACATGCTGATCATGTAGAATGTACATAATGTACAAAATACAGTCTAAATCTACAAAGAATAAGAAGAATAACATGGGAGCAAAAAGCCACACATTCAGATAAGGCACCCTGAGCACAGCTACAAAAACAATGTTCAAATATGTATGTATAAATCTATCATACACAGTCTAAATGAACAAACACATTGTGCTGCCTAAGTAAATGCATCTTTAAACACCATTGAATTAATAAAACTATTGTCACCCTCAGTAGAATAGAGCCTGTTTTTTAGTTCTTGGTAGTTGAAAAGATTCGTCATCGATGTATTTGTCGTCTCTTGATGAGGGGCTGGGCTACTCTGGGTGGGACTCAGCTGGGACCAGTCCTCACCTGCTGCACATGTCCACAAACATGACCGGGTTTACACAGTCTCATTTTAAAATCATCATCATCATAATCATCATCCCCCCCAAAAAAAGGAAAGAAAAAAAAAAGGATGGGATTTCATGTGGTTCCTGTTAGTTGCTCCACACGCGTTACTTGCTGGTGCCGTTTCTACATTTGTCAAAATGAGAGGGCTTGGAGTGCCTCTATAATGCATGTTTTTCCACTGACTCAAATCTAGAAAAGTGTTTGGTAACGGAATTAAAGATCAGAGAGGAGGCATTAGTCGTTATAATCAATCAACACCCTTGTTTAATGACGACAAACCAAACCCAGACTTTTAAAATGAAGAGCTAAAGAAACAAATTGGTTTGACATTGGCCAATAATGTAGCACATTTTGTTAAAAATCTGCCCATCCATTGGGAGCCCTCAGAGCCAGTGTTGTTAAAGTTCAACACGTGGATAGGAGGAGCCGGGCGTAAACCGCCAAACCAGAGATCCTCAGCCACATCCTCTCAATGATTTAGATGTAATGTTCTCACCAGTGAAGAGTGTGATTGGTTGGAATATGAAATAAATAAGCATACAATCCAGAACCCTTGGTGTATATTGAAGAAAACCACAATACAAGAAAAATAGAAAGAGTAAAATACAAAAAGAGAATGGCAGAGAATCTCGGTGTCTGTATTCAGAAATGTAATAGTTCTGCGGGGCATTGTGAGTCTTACTGTTTCATATTCAAATAAAAAATATGTCAAACAAATCTGTCAGAGTTGCAAAGGCATGTTCAATATGATATAGATTACAATCCAGGTGCTGTGGAGTCCAGAGTGTGGTGATGACAACGATGATTGTGGCTCCGTGTGTTTGGTGAAACTCTATCTCTCACTGGGGGAAATGCCTGACAGACTGTCAGGTATTCTGTTTGCTCCTGTTATGCATCCTAATCAACGTCCTCATTTGATTTCAACAAACCACAGTCAGCAGGGAAGGATAGTATTTAAGAGGACACGTTAAAGGGAAAAGTAAAACAAGCATCTGTGACATATTTTGATCTTGTATTCGGAAGGATTTTTAAAGGACAAATGAACACACCGCTGAAAAAAAACGACAATTTATATCATAGAAATGATGCTCCTAGATTAGCCAGCTCATGGATGGTTGTAGAGTAAATACACCCTCAAATATTTCACTGCAACCATGCGGAGAAACTCTTATTTTCTTATACAAACTGTAATTTGATTGTAATGTAAGCAGCTTCTAGTGTAGAGACTCCAAACCTCTGAGCATGAAGTGTCTTTGTTTGAATAAGTTTACAAGAGGTGTCCAAGAAGCCTCACCCAGAAAGCAAGCTTATATCCCTCTGGTGCTCAGTCTCGTGTAGACAAACCTTTTGTGTGACCAACAGTGAGTATATTGCATTATCCTGTCACAGGTAAGCTCAAGATATGAATTATTATCTGGATGAGACCATACATTCCTGGGACAACCCTTGTGTATGGGATCATTGCACAGACAGTCAGGTAGTAGTCTGGAGGTTCAGCCTTGTTGAATTATCCAACATCACATGTCATGAAAGACTGCGTATTACTTATTTAGAAGTAGATTTATTATTCATGTTGTCTGCAATATGCACAAAACCTGTGCAGCAGATGTTGTAAGTTAGAAGCTTAATGGTAAAGATATCTATATCAAATCTAGCAAAAGTCATATATTAGTCATTCAATATTCTCTTACCCTGTTATGCCTCCATGCTGGCAACAGTCATAAATTGGAAATATTATAATGCATTATAGACGACCTAAAAACATGTTTTTAGGTCGTCTGTTCTTGAGGGAAGTTCTTCAAATTAAGTACAAATATCCACTGGGACTCAAGAGAGAACTGAAAAGTTTTTGGTGGTCAGAGGTCAATGGTCAAGATCACTTCACCGAAATATTATATCTGTGGATCACCTTGAGATAAATTCCTCAGAGTATAATCATCAACCGGACTTCACTTGACAATGACCTTAAAACATTTACGGAGGTGAAAGGTCAAGGTCAGTCTGATAAGCGCACAACACATTTGATCTACGTCACTGTACATAAAATAAGAATAATATGTTGTGATTTGTTTGAGTTTGGAGTCTGTCAGCTGTGTATTCCTTTGTTCTGTTGACTTGTCTCATTAATGTAGTCTATAATCTACTGTGTGTGTGTTTCTGATCCAACAGTGATCTTACGGGACTGGGAACTGTGTGAGAGGTGACCTTTTATACTTATGTAACTGCCAACATTTGCTTCTGATGAATCATAAAAAGAAAAAAAAATTAAAAAAAAAAAAAGAAAAAAAAAAGAGCAAACAGCTTTCCAAATTCTTGGCATGCAGCTTTAGCTTTAGCTGTTGGAGCCTTTTCAAAGTTTTGAGGTGTGTTATATCGCTGGTTAGAGAGCAAAACAGGGCCAGATGCAGACGTTATCTTCTGCCATGAGCTACACACACTTATATCTATAGAATGGAGCCAATCAGGTGAACTAGTGGATCATAACGGACACGGTGTGTACAGTGTTTCTGAGTACAAAAACTAAAACCGATTCATCACACAATGCAGACAAATAGTTGATATCGTTATAAATATATTGCACACAGTGTACTTTTCCCCTCCTCTCGCCTCTACGCTTCTTTCACCTTGACGACATGGAACCTGGAAACTGCGTGAAAAGAAGACTTTTCCATTTCAGTATCTTCTTTCTCTGGACCAAAGCGATGAGGACTGCAGCTGTGTGGGAGTTTCTAAGATCATCCTCTGTCCAAGCAAAGGGATATTGTAATTTTCCAAATCCCAAACTTCCAAAAGCAAACTGTCACATGAATTTATTTCTGGTTGTGTAACTTTTCAAAATACACAGTGCAAAATGATGTACATGTGCCGAAAGTGCAAAAAAAAAGAAAAAGAAAAAGAAAAAGAAGTGGGATCTGTTTCACAATAACAATTTGTGTCACAAACCGTGTTTTCTGACTGTTTCATATCAAGATGACAACCACCTGCTCTTCTCATTACTTTTTGGCCGTATAATGAGTAAGGATGAAAAGACTGGAACATGAACAGCGAATAACTCAATCATTTCTTAACTTTTGTTCATCAAGTGTTCAAACAAATAACATACGAGATATTCATGTTGTTTGGTTCCTTATTTTTTTTAACTTAACATCACCACTTACAAAATTTGCCAGACATGATAAAAAGAGTGGAAATGTCCTCACCTTTTCTTCACACTCACGTTAGTTTGAATTTACCTAAATGCAGTCGAGATTAATTTGTCTTTTTGAACACTTCAGTTCATATTTCAGCATGTTGGAATTTTTACGAAGTTTAAAAACATGAAAACTAACCGCAACTTGGGGAGTAACTGGGGTTTTGAATTTGTCATCTTTCAAAGTGGAGTAATTTGCTCGGTGCAGTTAAAGTTTCGAAGATTGACATTCAGCCCTGCTTCTCACCTCCTAGATTCACGTCTAGCTGTTCCGATATGTCATACTTATCTATGAACTGTTCAAAACTGCAACTTTAGAGACCTGCACGAGATAAGAAATTCCTTTTTTATTAATCTGGAGAAAACTAACGACTTTGTTGTTGCTGATAGCCCGTTTATTGAATTATAACTGCATAACTCAGCTTGTGGCTCAGCTATTGTTGCAAAATGAGCAATTCTTTCCTGCAGTATAGGATAACAATGCAAACTTCTTTTAGTTTGGGAAAGGAAAGCGGCAAAAGAGTCTCGAAGGTGCATTTAAAACAAACAGTTTTCTATGCATGTATCCTGTTCAAGTGTAAATTCTTTGGTGGAGCTCAAACTAAATTATTTGTGGTAAGGAAAAAAACACAACAGAGCAGCGCTCTCAGTCTGCTAGTTGAGTTCACTTTATCAGGCACTTTTGACCAAGTCATGTAGTTCAAACTGGACTTAAATGATCTCATGTCTCCAATTATTCAGCCGGTTTTCAGTTCAAAGGCCTTCGTTCCCTTGACATTCTCTGAACACATACAGAGATTAATTCAGTTTTTGGTGTTATTCTTCAGCAGCAGCAGCAGCAGCAGCAGCAGCAGCAGCAGTTGTTCCCTCTGTGAGGTCTACGATGACCTCATCCATCCACAGTCAGGAGGCGGAGCTGAAAGGGAGTGAAAAAGTTAATTTGTTCAGTCCCATATTTCCCTAAAGACTCACAAGAAGTCCACCTTTCCCAACAGTATATCTTTTGTTTGGTGTAAAATTTGAAGTTTTAGGAACTGTGTTAACCTCCTGGAATTACAGCCAGATCTACCCAGTGTCCTGTGCGTCCTTAAATCTAACATATTTTGACAAAATTCAGTGAAATGAAAGACCCTGGAGTCCTGAAATGTTTTCGTGAGTAAAATAGCACTGGTAATTCTTTTAAAATTACAACTTGAGTATTATGATTGTTTTACCTTTGGGCAATCATTCATCATCCCTATTGATAATGGTGGGATAGCATATTTGCGGAGATTGTGACATCGTTGAAACACAAAAAGTCAGACAATCACAGAGCCCACAAAAGTTTGTCAGTTTTATATGGGAGGAAAAAGTGTGAATGGCATGATTTATACCTTAATTGCCTTTATTACCTTTATAGATCCCATTTTAATTTTTGCCCTTAAACAATTGCTTTAATTGAACTTACTCAAGTTTTCCAGTGCAATTAAAGACGATAGAGACTTTTCAGATGAGCCAGATGATAAAATAATGTGTTAACACTGCAAAGCTGCAAAGTAATACAGCTGAACACACACAGCAAAATAAGCAAGGCTGAGGGTTTGTCTTCTGAATTTCAAGGAACGATAAGAGCAACCACATGGCGTTACGATGACAAAGAGAAGGAAACTTGTATATAAGAGCTGAGGCTTTGGCAGCTGTGCCACTGATCGAGTAATAGCTTGGTAGCAGACTGTGTGTCTACATTTCAATAATATGACCTTTTTTGACTCTGGCACTCTAGTTTCTATGCAAAATCCTAGTGAGTCACTCTGAGAGAAGCAGCAGAGCGGTGGGATATAGGGAGGGAGTCGATTCTGGATATCCTCCCATGACAGCAGGAGAGACCAATGTGGAGATGGAGCTGGGGGGGGGGGGGGGGGGGGGCAGTTGGAGCAATGGATAGACAGTTCAAACCAACAAACACTGTTACAGTGGGTTAGCATGGTGCAGTTATAAGTCTTGGATTTATACTTCCCCCATGGAGCCATAATAAACAACAGCCGCGATTGATTTACTGTGTAATGAGGTCCTTGCTTGCTGAAAAAGCAAGGCTTTGCTTCACTTGTTTGACTTTTTTTTCCTGCATCACCTATCATTACATTTTTCATTGAGTCTCTGATTAGAAAAAAAAAAAAACTACAATGGGTCAAGAACACACTGGGAAAATTCTTTCTCTATATAAAATATACATTAAGAGAATCAGACCGGAAACATGTGGCTGATAATGTCTTCCTTGGCGCCACTGACTGTACAGCATCTTCCCCTTGTGCCAATTTTCAGATCATCAAGTTGAAATTACTGCGTTAAGCTGTTATCTCTTTTCTCTATAAGTGAAAATAACCCAGAAGAAAATGAGTAGGACTTCAAAGACAGCAGAGCTACAACCTGGAAATAACTGGACTGGTTTTCCTACACTCTCATTACTGCTGCTAACACAGTACGGAGGAGCTAATTATCCCGCTAGATGCTTCCAGGCGCTCAGAAAAAAGAAAAGGGACAGACAACACACACACATGCATGCATCAATTACATAAGTAAGATTTCATGAAAACAGACTCTGCCAAACTGGGGTACATGGACCCTCAGGGGTATAGGCACAGTTACAACAGGGTGTGTGCTAGAATAAAAACAAAACAAAAAAACAAAATCTGTGGTGTTTTCTCAAATTCCTACATCAAAAAATAAATCAGGATTTTATTTTATAATCTTTCCAATCATTATATTGGTTCTGACCTTCATCCATCTCACTCCATGCACCTAAAGGCTGCAAGTACTTGCAAATCAATGGCAGAGGAAGGCTGCTTGCTGCTCTTGTGAAAGCCTGTGTCCCTTTCATCGCAAAATCCACAGTCCTTTATCACCTCATATGCTGCAGTACTTGCTCAGATATGGATGAATGGTTGAAATGAACATCATCAGAGGTCAGACAGATCGTTGAAACCATCACTACTGTGTCTCAGAGCTGATTATTATTATAATTAATGATAGCGTTGCTAGCTTAGCCACTAGAGGTGTTAGTTCTACCTTCGGAGGCAGGAAGGTTGAATGTATAAGGGGTGTAGGGGACTTTTAAAAAGTTTTGGAACCACTCCATGAATTTTCCAAAAACTTTCCCTTTACAGACTGGGAACACAACTTTTGTCCGTACGTGTGTTTGCTGCCCTCAGTTAAGTGGTCTTAAGTCTGGTTTGTGTCCCCAAAAAGGAAACTGCGTGTACCAGGAACTAAAAATGTGGATGTTGTGGGGTGACTGCCATGTCTTAAGCAATTAGTAATGTCCGTGACACACATGCGTATCCCATTGTGAAGACGCTGTACATCACGGAAAGTTTCTGCACATGTCTCGTTTCAGCTAACATTTGCTGCGCATTTCATGGTGATGAGCGTTTGCATACTTGATCTGCGAGATATAATCTCTTCATATAATTTACCATACATGATATATTTAACAAAGCTTGAGATGTTCCATATGAAAAGGCATCACTTGGTGAAAACAGAGCTTTGATACACTGGCATTAATAGAAGTAAGACATGAGACCAAACTGAGAAAATCCAGAAATGACAGTCGTCATGATGAAAGCATCTCTGTACAAGCAAGCAAGCGAAACAACAGATGTGGACACAAACGGGAACATCTGCTTTGCTGCTCCCTTCTTGACCTTGACCGCAAAGTGTTTGCTCCTAATAATCTCCATTGATAGAACTGCATGAACACCAAAACATCAGCAGAACTCTTAATAAATGGAAGTGGTGAGTCAGCCATCATCATCATCATCATCATCATCATTTCTACAGAAGCCTTCATAGATGTTTTTGATTTCCATAACCTCATTATAACAATCTCTTAAATAGAGAAAATCACTTCTTCCTAGTATCAGTCTCAAGAGTCATTTACAGTGCAAGCTGAAGAAGGTTGAGTAAAATGAGAAGTGACATATAGTGAATAGAGAAGAGATGTGGGAATTCCTTCTGGATTGATACCAGGGGAGGGAAACAATTACATGTTCATTAAAGCTTCCACTCTAATTGAGTGTCAAGAATGAGGACTGTCTGAGCGGATTATCGCATGAAGAGATGAGAAATTGCTTTATTTGGACAAATTCTAGTCTAGTGTGCTGAAAGACAAAGCCAGTCTTGATAATGCCTCACTTAAATGTATTTAAACTGAAACGAGTGAGAAAAGAAATGAAACTGAACTGAAAAAGATGCTATAAATGCTGGAAGTGCACGTCAAGGCGTACAAGTTCACCTCAGGGCAAGAGAATCCGTCAGTGGTATTTCAGTCTGAAGATTTTCTCTTCCAACCTTGTAACAGAATGAAGTATTTGTATTTGGTTTAAAGATTTCAGTTTGAAGTGTTAAGAATTGCAGCTAAACTCGTGCGTGTTTGTTCTGTAAAGCACACATGTGGGAATCCCCGAGACAGCAAGTTATAAGTTATCAGCGCATCAATCTGAGGTGTGAACTGAGTCTCATTATAAATGTGCCTTTCTGGAAATGATGCAGGGCTACACTCTCCCTCAGGTCACTGTTTGGCTGTGCTCCCTCTTTGTATGACTGATGAGCTTGTGACTGTATATGGTTCTACATGATTGTATCTGCTTTTATCGAAACGCTTGCAGGAAGTGAGGCTTTTAATTAGATTTTTCGATATAACTGATTGATAACTGATTGTGGGAAAACTTTTCACACACTTGTAGCTAAAACAGAGCCAATAGTTGTTTGATAGTCTGTGTGTGTGTGTGTGTGTGTGTGTGTGTGTGTGTGTGTGTGTGTGTCTGTGTGTGTATGTGTATGTGAGGAGGAGAGGAAGCCAGGAATAATTTCATACAGGAATGGCCTGATGGGACAACACAGCATGAGGTCTTGGCAAAGAGAAACACTCAGCGAGCCAGCAAGTGAACACATGTCCTCTATATTTGCCAATGTAGTGACAGGTTTACTCCATTACCCCTCTGCCCACTTTCCTACTATTATTGTCTAAATGGATTAACTGGACATTCAGGGTATATGCATGTAGAGGAACTGATTTGGATTCAGCCACAGAGGGCTGTATTATCGGTATCACGTGTCAAGAAAACTCAGATCATTATTAACACTTTGAAAGGTGGATGGAATTAGAGCTGCAGACGGAGTCTTATTTCTCCAGAACATGGCACAGAAGTCGAACTTTTCAAAGCTTCTTTTCAAGACAACCACAACTGGAAAAACATCATAAGGTTTGCCAAAAATACACATGACTTCATAAAGTTCAAGCAATATGTTCTGCCTGCTGCTGTGCCTGAGACAGATTATGGTTTACATCATTTGGCAGGCGAGAAATATTTAGATTCCTTTAATTTAGCTGCGTAAAGGTTGGAAAGCGTGTAAGTGATGGAAAGAGGACCTGAAACTGAATTTGAATATGATTTCATCTCAGCTTCTGAAGGCCCGGCTCAGAACATTTTTTTTTTGAGAATGTTGGAAAAAAAAAAAAACCTTCACGGGGGAGATGTTTTTGAGAAAGAAAAACGTCAAATTTGAACAAAATCCAGAAGTCTTCAGTCATCAAGTGGCTCCCAACCTTCAGGCTCTATCCAGATGTTTATTTGTATTGTTTTGTACTGTTTATGCCTGTTCATGATTACGCTCTTTGAATACGATTCTCTTTTGTTGTGACTGACCTGCTCTTTTTAAACCCCATCTTGACAGCACACGTTTCACTGTTGCTGCAAAATCACATTTACTGACTGAAAATGACTCACACCAAGTCTCTATTAGCCTGTTTCAGCATGTTAAGGACAACTCACCGATGTTTTTTATCATCTTTTATCGCCAACAAAGTCATGAATAATACGAGGGTATGATCAGGCATTATGTCTTCATCTTGTGTGGCAGATGGGACATACAGTAGAGGTGTTTCCCAGACTAAAGTGCAACACTCTACTTTGAAATTTGTTTGAGTCTTACATTAAACTGAAATCAAACAGATTAAACACAATGCTAACAATAACTCTATCGTTGCTATTTTTTTTAAAGATAAAACTGAATCACGAAGAACCACAAACTAAAACATGAACCAATTTTTCTCATCAGGTCAGTTCTTGTCCTTCTCATTCAACTGGATTTAATTCATACAAAGTTCTGTACAATAGTAAAAAAAACAAACACAGGTTTTAATAAAAGAGAAACAATTTTAAATATAATATGTTAACTACCTACTAATAGTAATGTAACAACCAATCATAACAGAAATAATTAGAAGGCCTCTCAGACATGGCGGACCCTCCATCAGGGCCAATATAATTATGCTGTTCTTGCTAGGTTACATGAATTTTCTCCAGACTTGAATGGGTTCTTCCTTGGCCAACGCTCCTTCCTTCCACGAGTTTCCTAAAAATCAGCACGGTCATTTTCGATAATCCCTCTGGAAGACAGAAAGAAAAACAAACCACTGTGAAAACATAATTTCTTTGGCTGATGTCATAATAAAACCATTAAAAACAAGACAGTTTAATAATATTTTTATTAAAAGATAATTTCCTTGAAAGAAAAAATATCACCTGCATCTTCGCAAGCATCAGACGCTACGTTCGACCGACCTGCCTCCTTTAGGACTTTCAGGCCATAGGTCGGAGATTTAGAGTGATGTAAGGAGAAGTGTCATCTTAAAGACAGTATAATGCCTGTCAAAGCAGCTGGAGGTTTTTTAGTGGGCTCTCCATCTGTCTTCCACAGACATGTAGGTCAGACTGGGTTGTAGATTGATCTACAGCTGCCTGCGGCTGCTGGATGTCTATTCTCTCCTTTCTCCAACCCAAATCTTATTTTCAGCCCCATCAAGATTGTTGCTTTTATGTCTGCCTGGAGAATACCACTGATTTACTGCTTCCCGATGGAGATCAGACGTAATGAGACAGTAAAAGAGGTTGAGACAGTGTTAAATTACAGTCAGTGTGATATATGAAGTATTAGATGATATTTTGATAGCTGATTACCAAGTTTATCCAGGTCAAAATTGTTTCAAACAATTAGAAACGGGCCAAATGTTAGCTACACTTTATTTGAGATGAGACTTTCTTCACAGCCAAACTTAAACTTCAAATCAAATTCTCCCAATTGTTGCACAACAAAGTCCGACAATTTAACAATTCAGCAATGTCTCCCAGCATGTGCAATAGGGAGGAATCCAAACGAATTAGCAGAGAAAGATTTAAATGTGTTTAGCATTAGTGTGAGGTTACGCCACAAATCTTGCAATACTCCAAAAGCAGTAAAATGTCAGAAGGGCACACGTGAATGCATTCCCACTGCCTGTCGGCACTTGTATTTTCAATCCCACACGCAAACACACATTGAACTGACTGCCAAAGTCATTGATTGTCTGATATCCTGTATGGAAAGAGGGCTCTTGAATGGCTTTAAGGGAAGAGTGATTTGAGAATGGAACAGACAGTGACAGCGAGATCTCCTGGATTAGGATTGTATTTCACGTGTAAATAAGATGCTTATAGTTTAACTCCTGACTGCAGTGTAACACACCAGAGGCCCATGTAGTCTGAACAACCTCAAGATGTCCCTCTTGTTAGCAGGGATGGGTTCATGACACTGAGATCCCCAGATGATGTCACCAGCACAGATTCCTGGTTCTAGTGTGCATGATGTATGGCTTCAGGTTTCTCACATTTATGAGTCGCTTGACTTAGATTTTCTCAAGAACTAACAATATGCTTAATAAGTGTGAGCCGTGCATCTTTCGACCGCTGTGCTCATTAGTTAGCAGTTTTATTACTTGTTTTACAAAGGGTAAGAACCAATGAGCAGATCAAACTACCATGCAGGTAAAATAAACAAACAAACAAAAGACCTGAAATTACACAAACAGAGCAGAAAAGGTAGCGATAGCTAAAGTTAGCAACTTTTTTTTGCATCATCCATGATGAGGCTCTCAAAAATTGCATATTGTTTTGATTTGCTCCTGCCAAGAAAAAAAAAAGGGGGAACCAAAGACAAACGTGTAACTTCAGAGTGAGGTTGAGCTTTTGGGACAGAGTCATGCAATTCAAACCCTCCAACACTTTGTTTTACTGATGACATTTTGTCGGACTTAAGTATGAAGTGTGGCTTTAGATGAACTATGAAACTTCAATAATATTAGCCTGTTAACTCTCTGCTGCAGAGACCAGCGCACAAGACAATGGAAGTCCATGAGACTCTCAAACTGATATGCAGTCAGGTTCGTGTAACTGATGTATGAGAAACACCATATTTTATGACCTTCTGTCAGGTCAGATCTCTTTGACGCAGACGCCCACGACTACGTGGTCACAGATGGACTAATAACAAAGAACAGTGACGTGATGTGAACACGATGACACCAGTGACTTATGATTCCATTTCCGTCTGTTTAATCTTCAATGGCTTTTGGAAATACCATCATGAGAACGCTTGATGTTGGCCTGCTCTGCTCACAGGGGCAAACACACATAACCTTGTACAGTTGGATCCAGAGCCAGAACGCTGGAGAAGAAAACATACAAATATTTGTCTAATATAAATTGAAAAGCAGGATGTTTCAGAACTGTTTGTTATATAAGCTTAGATTTTCTTTGTGTTGTGATCATTCCACCAGAGGAGGATTTTTTCTTCTCTTGGTTGTTCGGCCCACAGAGATCCGGGTCACATATGGAGCAGGAGCTGGAAGGAGTCACAATCTTGTGTACATCCAGCTTGGCAGATGATTTCTGTCAAAATGACTGAAGGTTTCACAAAATCCCACTGAGTCTTGGGATAGATTCTCCTTGTAAAAAGTGAGATTGTTGGACCTTGTTAAGTCAACAACAGTGCTGATTGATTGGCTTTGAATTTCGATCAAAAGTCATAGCAAAGATATGACTTATTCTAACATCTATCAGCCACTGAAAAGAGGATGATTATTGGCAAGAACTGAATACCACAGAGAATTATCAGATTTCCCCCCTAGGGCTCCAGGCTTTGCACAAAAATCACAGCAATGAGATTAAAGATTAAGATGAGCTAATGCAGGAGCGCTGCTACAAAAAGACTGAGGCCCAGGTTGAATTTACAGGTTGGAGATAGGAGGTAAAATGTTTTGCACACAACAAGGCAGTCAGCTAAGTGAGCCAAACCAGACAGGAGCAAAACACAAAATCCAAAACCTCAAAAAACAGGCGAAGTCAAAACCATGAAATCAAATATGAGGAAGCAACAAACAAAAGCACACTTCTTACATATTTTGTCAATGATCAGAAATGACATTTACTCCCAAAGTGAAACAAACTGGAGACAAACTGTTGCATGTGAGAGAACAGTTATTCTACAACCCATCTGTTGGCAGGTGGCCCCAACCTGAAGGGCCTTCTGAAAGACTCTGGATTAATTCGGGAATGCATAAAAAACAAACAAAACAAAACAAAAACCCCCTTCCTAATGCTTTTATCAACATAACCTGGGAAATTTAAGGCCTCCAGATGAGGTTGCGTTTAGGAGAACAGACCGTACGAACGCCTCTTCCTTGCTCTGGTTAGAACGTCATAAATGAATTTTTCTGAAAGCTTCACGAGCTGTGACAAAAAATGCAGAGCCTGTGGAACTTGGATTCATATTTGCTCATATTTCTTTTGTAATATTTCTAAATGTCAAGTTTAGTAGCAAATATAAGTTTTGCAAACGTATTTTTTTCCAACTTGACTATATGACTGCAAAATGTAGAGTCCGTTTTACAACAACCTTATTTGATCATGCAGGTGTAATGTTGCCTCGCAACAGTGTTTTCATGCAGTTACAACTTGGATGCCAAGCCTCTCCTGTGCATGAGTTCCATTTGAAGGCCACAAGAGTCCTCAGTTTCTACTCTGACCTGTGAGTCTACAGCTGAACTGGGAGTTTCGCTATTTCACATCATGGGATGAGAGCACGTTGGATAATTCCATGGACCCATAACTGACGGGAATTCTCAAGACTTATTAGAACATATTGAATAGCTGAGTAGTTGTGTATCTTCACTTGGCCTCAGATCTCCACTTACACCCCCGGCTGAAGTCAGACTGTTTAGTGTCAGCCCAGCAACCTACGTTTTCTCAGTTTGACAATGAATCTTTCCTCATCTGGTCTGATCTGAGGTGGAAATCTATTAGAGAGACATTGATTCTGCTGATTGTGCCACTGAAATAATGGAACACAGATTTGATTGGGGAAACATGTGGTACCACACACTCTCACTTGGATTGAGAAGTAGCTAATAGGTTCCCATCATCCTTGACTTTCTTACTCTCTGTCATTTGAACTCTCTGACATGACGCTGCTTCTGTTGCCAAACATAAATCTTCCTTGGTTTGTGTTTGAAAGCGGGCTGGCTCAGACCTGCAGGTGTCTGTTTAGCTTCATGGCTAGTAGCCTATACCTCTGTTTTAGTACCGCATCAGAGTTGGTTGGTTGGTGTGAACGCTTATCTTTGAACACTCGTGGTACTTCACACTGTCATTTTGATTAAAAGAAACACTCATCAGCACAGAAGGAGATTTGCAACTGTGATTACTAAAGAATCTGGGCTCAATATCTCAGCTCTGAGCAATAATCAAAATAAAGATTTCAAGAAAGCAGGATAAGCACCAAGCAGCTGAGTAAAAACATCATGTAGTTTGTTTGTGAGACTACATCAAACAGTGAAAAAACAGGGCCAAAATAATGAGAAAGCTCTGTTTGCTAAGTAAATAAACCTTGAACCTTTCATATCCACTTTACCTCTGCTGTCAAATAACCTCACTGGCCAAACATGCAGTGACTCGCTTCACTACCAGCAACAAACCTGGAGTGACATAGATGAAGTAATGCTTGGGCATGTGCAGGTTTGCTTCGTAAAAAGGCTTGTCATGTTCAGTGTTTGGTCAGAGCCAGTATGATGTCATAGCTCAAACAGGGATGATACAACATTGTATTGAACTGGCGAAAGGTTATTAAGCGTCAGAGACAATGAGAAAACTCTGCTGTCATGTTTCAACAGTTTTCAAAAGTAATATTTTCCCATTGACCGCTAATAGGAATTAACCATGCATAGCAGGAGAGGAAATAATAATTGAGAAACACAGTGGCAAAACATCGCTCCAAAAACAATGTCTTGGTTACTCTGGATGATTCCCAGAGCTCATTGTCAGTCGCCGTAGAGAGAGTTGCTCCAGGGAAAACGGTCCACTCAGAAGTCCAGCATTTGTTCAAATCAGCTCGTTCTTTCTAGACCGAATGGTGCAGATTTGAGGTTTTTCAAAGCTAACTAATTACATTAAACTTGTCTGGCAGATAGATATCCTAATACCTTAAAACCAAACTTATTTGTATGACAAGACACCAGCAGAAACAAGAAATATTGTCTTTGTATCTCTTCAATTAAGTGATCATTTTACATTTTAAGGCAGTATGGTGGTGCAGTGGTCAGCACTGTGTCCTCACAGCAAGGAGGTTCTGGGTCCAAGTCCCGGCTCCAGCACAGGATCTTTCTGTGTGGAGTCTGCATGTTCTCCCTGTTCCTGTGTGGGTTCTCTTCAGATACTCCAGCTTCCTCCCACAGTCCAAAGACATCAAGAGAGGACGAGGCTGATTGATACTCTAAATTGACTGTAGGTGTGACTGTGAGTGTGAATGGTGGTCTGTCTCTATGTGTTGGCCCTGTGATAGACTGGTGACCTGTCCAGGGTGAGCGCCACCTCACTTGAAAGCTGCTGGGATAGGCTCCACCCCCCGCAACCCTAAACAGGATGAGTGGAAGAAGTTGGATGGATTTTAAATCTTTTTTTTTTAGTCCTGAACAGGTATCCCAACTGACCAGAGAAGGTGCTAGTGCAGCAGCCAGAACATAAACCCATTAAAGCACAATTGCCCTCTGTCTTGATCACCCAGTGTGTAAAATATCTATTAGTCATTAAAATGTCATTCGTTAACACAATAAAGATTCTGTGTTTTCTGTGTTAACGTTAAGAAACATTATCTGCATTCTCACAGAAGTTAGAAAATCTGTCTGAGAAAATCACAGCAGATTTGACTACATATGATTTGGTTGTTCTCCAGATGGAGACTTATTCCCCCCCCCCCCCCCCCCCCCACACACACACACACACTGACTCACCTCACCATTTAGAGAAACAGAGTAATGATGCAGTAGACTCACTCAGTTGTCAAGGCCAACCTTTTCTGGCCTTGTGTGTTATGGCCCCCTTGTCTTACGTAACCATCCCCCAACATCCAAACTGAGCCAGTCCCAACAAGAACAATAGTCTATAGAGACAGATTGCCACTGAGACGGGCCTGAGGAAATAGAGGCGGTAAGTAATTGCCCAACTGATTTTCAAGAGAGAAAGGTCAAAGAAGTATACGGGGAGACATATGAGCCAGAAAAGAGTGGGTTTTACTACAGCTGATCTTTGGTGCTGGAGAACTAAGCAGTTGTTCATCGCTCACTAGAGATACAAAAGATTCTTTACTGCATTAAAGTCTTGCGCAAGCATTTACAGATATCCATCCACACATTCATTTTCTATACCGCTTATCTGCTAAGAGTCACGAGGGGGCTGGACACTATCCCAGTTGACATTGGGTGAGAGGTGGGGTTCACGTCGCAGGGCCATCAGGAGCAATTAGGGGTTCAGTATCTTGCTCAAGGACACTTCTTCATGGTCACAGGGGGACGTGAGGATCGAACCAGCGACCTTTTGGTCGCTAGACAGCCACTCTACCTCTCTGCTCTACCACTCTGCTGCCATTTACAGATATATCTCCAGATAAACAACAACTGACATGTATTTATCTCACAACAAACAACATGGCACTTATTGGAGTCCGGATTAAAAAAAACCCACAAACAACAAAACATGGCAGCATTGCTCTCTCAACATATTTTTGACATGTGTATGTACTGGAACAGATGTGCTCAGCTTTAAGAAAGATTTGCTATCAAATGTTCTTTCCATCTGTTGTTTGTAGCATACAGTCACTGTTTGTCCCTGCTGGGACCAGGCCAGCTATTAAATAGCTTCTGATGGGAGCTGCGACTGAATCCAGTTAGTTGTGGTGAGATCATCTTTCAGTCAGTCAAAACAGATTCCACAGCACTTGTAACGCACATCAAGATGCACAATTGTTCCCATTTCTTACAATTACATGAGCTCAAGTACAAAATATAGCAATATTTGATAATGAATCCCTTCATTTTGCTGTGTACTAAGACAGGGGTAAATGTTCACTTAGTTTTTTTTGCCACACATCTTATTTAAATTTATATGCACAACAGTTTGAGTTGATTAAACCCCTCAAGTTTAACACCTGTTCATCTTTCTCATTCTTTCCTTAACACCATCAGTATTGTGTGGTACCTCCTTTTCTAATGGGAATCTAAATTTCCTTGAATTGAATCATTTACTTGTGACTCCATGTAGAAAGAGCCAGCCACGTATACTTAGCTTAAAGCTAATAGCAACCTGCTCGACCAACTACAAACTGCGAAATAGGCCACAATTGTATTTAGATATTTTTGGACTGTTTTGCTGTTATTTAAATTTTTTTTAGAGGTGGGTACGAGCTTCAAGCTAAAAAACAAAACAAAACGTGGCTGGCTCTTTCTGCATTCTGAAGTTACAAGGAGGCAATGTTTAACTTGACTTTAAAATACTCTTTTTGCATAAAGTACTGCTTAAACCCCATCAAGAAAATATTTAACTTTACAAAGCTTAACTGCTCTGCATTTCCAGGTGGATCCAGAGGGTTTGCATTTAGCTGAGGGAGGGTAATTTTGTCAATCCACAAATTAAAGTTTGGTCCTTAAATTTGATAAATTCACTGAGATTAATGGTCTCCATTGGACATAAATGAAAAGTGAAACAAACAGTCAAATTATGATTATATAGTGCTTTCATCAATCATACATTTACAATGATGTTCATATTTTTGTAGTTTGACTGTCACTTTATGATTTTGTAAATGTGCCACAGATAGCTCAGTCTTGACTGCAAATGTGTGCATCAAAGGCTTAAAAAATATTGCGTGTGTTGGTGCAACTGCACAGAGTCATAAAATAACACATTTCTCACATGTGTGACATTTTCAGTTGCGTAAGGCGAGCGACAGGGCTCAAGGGTCGACTGTGGCGCAATACTTGCAATAGGATCACGCCTATTCTGGTGGATGGACTCAAGCGTCGCAGCAGTTGAATTTACTCTCTCTGAAAATCTCAAACCGGTGGAAAGTATGATTAGAAAATGATAATAAACACAGTGGTCATCTGTTCTGTGCTTGATGTTTGAAGCTATTGTTCTGATTCATCAAACCCATCCGTTTTCCAAAGAGAAAAATAAGCTTGCATATGCTGTCAGCACTTTTCTAAACAAAGACTTGGAGTGAGATTGGAGAGGGTCTGTCATCGTAGGAGAGGAGGGGTGTATTGGCCAGTAGCCAGTTGGCACCTCACTCAGAAGTAGATTGACAGTCAGGGACAATGATAAGAAGAGTTAAAGTGAACCCTGACATGAATCTACACCGCACTGTTGTATCCAAAAGGCTAAAAATACTGAAATAAAAAAAAAAAAAAGGAAAAAAAGGGGTATTTTCAGGCACTAATATGTAACTTTTACACATAAATCCCTCACATTCTCACAAAGCTCATTAAGGCGAATCTCTGCATGTCCCCATATATGTTCGGAGATAAGATAAGATGAAGGACACACGTAATATGAAGGTGAGGAACGGTGCAAAAAACAGTTACCATATAAACAAGTAGAAATGTAAGAAATAAACAACAACATACACAACTGAACATATAGGGATTTGACAAAATACACTGCACAGACTCAGTTGGCCTTTTTTTTTGACACTGAAAACATTTATCCACTTTTTCACAGCCAAAACAGTAACTTGAGGGCTGGTGGTGGTGGTGGGGGTTATGGTATAGTGAACATGCCATTGGCGGTTGTTTGTATTAAATGGCACTGCCAGAAGAGGGAGACAGCACCACCATGCTCTAGTTTTAAGCCAAAATAAGCTCATAACTGGGATGGATTAGCCAGATTGTGGTGTCGTATTTGGTTGGTAAAGCCTCATATTGCGCATCAGGATAATTACTTGCTATCGGTCGTTATTCTTCAGTGGTGATTAATGAAATTGAATTGATTTTTAATGGACCAAAAGTTGCCAATCCTGAGGTAAGGCTAGAAAACTTCTCATGTGATTCTCACCTGTAACGTCAAGGTAGGGAGTTCAGGTACAGGGTGACTCTGCCCTCCAGATTTGGCCGAGCGTCAGAGTCTGACGTTAAGTACGTGTCAGACATTTCAACCGTCCATCTGGAGAAGCCTGTCAATGTAGGACTTTAATGGCAAACCCAACAATGATGAGAGGGATTAATTTCAAATTCCTTACCTTAAAACCACTCAGCGAAACTGTCAAAGCGATGGGCTGCTGGAAAAACTGATGCAGAGAATAAGTCACTAAAGACAGAACAAGGGGAGGGTTGTACATCAGGAGTGTGAGTGTGGGCTGTGTGTGTGTATACGTGTGAGTGCATCTGTGCATCTGTGAGATGACATCACTGGCGATGCTTGTTTGAGTGGAGTGTCAATGTCTGATGATTCTGTCTGCAGACAATAATATTCCAGATTTGGAAGATCGGGGGGATTTGGTGCATTTTTTCAGTCTGTTGGCTGCAAATACAGACTGACTGACTACATAAACTAGCCTTGGTAATTTGATAGATGACTGGAAACCTCGACAAACTGATGCATTGATGAAGGCCAATGTGTTAGGTGAAGAACAGTGAGTCCTCATTTTCTGGTTTCCTTTATGAAGAGAATTGGATAAATTAACAAGGAAGAAAGAACCTGAGATAGGGTCTCTGCTTTATGTGTGTGTGTGTGAGTGTGTGTGTGTGAGTGTGTGTGTGTGTGAGTGTGTGTGGATTTTTTTAGACAACAAAAGGAGAACAGTGTTGGATAAGAAAAGCTCTGCATTCTCTGTAGGAACATTTCAACCAGCTGAGAGGAGTGTGAATAAGACGGGGTGGTACCTACTCTCTATATCTGGTTTGTGTCAAGTTCAAAGTGTCTATCAGCACCCAGGGGCACTTCCTCTGAAAAAAACACAGCATCAACACACTCCCTTCTCTGCGGGTTAGTTTGAGCTTATTACCTTACATCTCGTTTATGTTCTTAGTGGGTGTGCATGCGTGCTCAAACATGAAGAACGTGGCTATTTCTTGAAGTTAATGGCTACTTAACTGTGGATTTATAAAAACAAACTCATCCAATTAGAAGACAGAGTGAAAATAGAGCTGGCTGTGTGAGAGGCCACATAGATTTAATTGACTATGAGTTAATGGAAGTGGACATTTGGTAATGGAGCTAACTTAACTTTGCCATGGAACATCTCTATAATACCGGACTAACTGACAAATAATGGTCAGACGTTGGATCATGTGTGGTTGAGCTGAAGTAACTGGATGGTGCATTTTCCATTTAGTACAAACTTGGAATTATTTCTAGGACTAAGACATTGATGATACGCCAAGTTCACTAGCACGCCCGATACCTCTAAACCAGATGTTTTCAAAGTGGGACTCCCCTTAGACAAAGCAGTACACCAACTTACATGTGCTTTTGTTTCTTGAAGCCTATATAAGATCATTATTATGTTATTTAATTCCATGGACCGTCGAGTATTTTGCCAAATTAGCCTAATATCGCTGTTTTACAGAACTTCAGAGTGCACCCAATCCACCAAAGCGGTCTGTCTTCAGACATTTATCAGTTTCTCGCTCTTGGAAAGCAGGAACAACATGATTCTCCATATGTCTGCGTCTGAACTGTAACCAAATCTCTGATTTTTTTTCTACCTCCATTCACCAAGCCTCCTCTGAAACTGCCTGAAAGTGCCCCCCCCCCCCCGAAAAGCTCTAGATATTTTTTCACGCCATATAAAAGGTATGATTAATGTATTTAGAGACAAATCCAAACATTATCTTCATGGAGGATACAAATTTGGTTCTCGGAGGACTTTAAGGGAAATGTTCTCAAATGTGTTCATACCTCATCTGGCTACATTAGATAAAGGTTGAGTTGTTAACTGCTTTCACTGGACAGAAAATTAAGCTTTTGTTAAATGACTATGTTGACCCTTTTGATAAAAATTCTCATCAATTACCGGTAAACCACTTGCATATGTTCTGGTTGAGTACATTTCTTCTACCAATGCTGTCAGGGCAGTAATCTGACAGGGCTAAGTGGGACATTCATCAAGCAATTGTTTTCAGCTGCTGCCTTTGCGTGAGCTCCAAGCAAATCTGGTTTTGTAACATTATCTGCTATATGTCTGATACTAATGATGGAACTCAACAACCTTACATGCTCCTCGGAGGGAAGGAATGTGAATAAAGTGCGGCTCGAAAAAATAAACAAAAAAAGACATGCATGGAAGGTTTTTGTTTCTGGACAACTTGGGGGTCTTTTGTGGCCTTTGCAGGAAATATTACCATCACAGTCTGCTTTGATCTTATTTTATGTATTATTTAGCAGGTTTTTGTCTTTACTGGACTACACGAGCAAACTTTAATGGTCTCCCTGCTGCACTTCCATAACATGACCTTACTCTTCACAAGCGCAGTAACAATCTATTTGGTATTCAATATGGTGCAAGAGACAAAAAAAACGGTGGGAACTCAGTCTGTAAAAGTGAAAATCTGAATTTGATTTGTCTTGCATTCCTAATTCCGCATTCATTTGTTGCTTTGATATTGAATGTTCTTCAAACAAGTTCCAAACATGAGAAGGACCACACACTTTCCTAGACGTTTTGCTGAATCAGCTCGTCTCCTCTTAAAACTAACTCTTGTTGGAAGTAGAAAAGTATAATTCTTTAGTCTCATTAAAAATGATTTATTGAACCCAGGTTCCTATATTACAGTTGTGGGACTCTACACTTAGCTATATACATAAAATGTGTAAAAACTGCTTTCTGTGCATGCATGCGTACAGTGTGGGAGTCGAGGTGTCTGGAAAATACTTTGAGTATCAATGAATTGATGTGTTTTGCATATTTGATGTGGGATTCTGGGTCTGTGATTATTGGGGTGGTGTCGTAATCGGAGGAAGGAGTCAGGACTCCTTCTGAGTGGGAGACAGGTAATTGGCTCAGACTCAGGGCTGGAAATTCAAAAAGCTTTTGACTTGCGGCCAAGTCATGATACAGTATGGCCGCCACTGGGGGTGGGAGGTTCAGGTGTCAAATCAGGGGAAACGGAGCCTGAGTGGGACTGTAAGGCGGGTGAGTATGTTTCTCAGACTGATTCTCTCCTAAACCAGTTAGCAGGTGATGTAGTATTCGGAAAAAGTTTCACTGAGGGTCGGGGATTAATGGTCATCTGAAATAAATTTTCTCAACTGGTGTATTTACAACTTTATAATCAAAAAGTTGGATTATTTACTACACAATATTAACAAATGATCCAAGTGAGCACATAATTTCAAATTAACTGTCTGAATGCATCTGATATGATTGTTTATATAAAAAAAACCTTTGTTTCACCCAGTTATTTCAAGATGGTGCAGCAAATCTGAAGAGACAAGAAATCAATTTTTATGAGATGAGGTTTAGTTCCTCCAAGTTCCCGATAAATAGCAACAGCTGAGATGTGTGTGTGTGTGGCTCTATCTATGGATGGCAACACACTTTTATTTATTTCATAAATATCCCCACCATGGAAACTGTTACGTGGTTACTCTGTAAGGAAGGAAACTGGTCTATTTCGATTTGTTATTACTTACATAATTTGAAATATCTGAATATTTTCTTTGGGTCTTTACTCTGAGATAATAGTGGTAATTTTGCTGTGTGGGTGTGTGAGTGTGGCATCATGAGCAGATTTCTCCACTGCTTACATCATACCGTGGCCTCAACAACAATTTTCACTGTTTATGGATATTTACTAAAGATTCACCAATGTAAACGATAAACCTCGGTATGTTTCAGAATACTCTGAACTCCGGTTGTGACTGGACTACTCGTAGTTCTGCAAGAGGTCTTCATACTTAACACAGACCCAGTTCATGAAAAACACTTCAGACTATTACATTGGGAGCTGTAAACAGACTTGACCCTCTGGCGCCAAAAAACACACTCATATGTGATTTTCAGCCTGTGCCTACAACGTTTTACAGGACATCACAGCCTGCCAGTCTTGTTTGGTTTGCGTCCAAAACGGTGGTTTACAAAGCTATAAATCTCTCTCTCTGTTTACACTGAACTCATAAAGTAAATATGAAACGCAGGCCATAAGAACAGGAAATGTATATCAGACGTCCCTTTTTTGATTGCAATGACCTCTCACATACTGGGTTGAACTGGGAGCCGTCCAAAGTCTGTACTGTCATAAAACACGCATCTGTCGGCCAGTGCTCCACACTTCAATGCTCATGAAGATGATACTGGCAAACTGTTGAAATGTGGACAACTTCACAAGGTTACTTACTGCTTCACAGTGAAATAAAGCAAAGCAATCAATATGTATAGCGCGCAGCTAACCGTGGCAAAATGTAAAGGTCATAGGTTAATCAGATTTGACAGCTAGAGCACTGCAGAGTTTCAAATTTGGCGTTTAGTATTTTCTAAAAGGATACAATTTTGTGATTAGTGTTTCAAAGAACTGGAATTTTACCAGTAAGAGAACAGTTATTCCCACGATGGATGAGGCGTAACAGAGATGTCCTTTCCTTTTCCTGTGAATGTGCTGTGTTAGCCAGCAAGTGTTGGGTTGTCTCTAAAGATTATGGTACAAGATTTGGTAGATTTGACATTTCAGAAAATGTGCAAAGCAGATTTACAATTGGGAAGCAGTTGAATGTGAGTATTTCAGGCTGTTGTCATGCAGTACTTGCAAAAAGCAATGCACTGGAATTGTGTAACTGTGAGCCAGAAGGGAGTCACTGGGACATTTGTCTTTTTTTGTGGTGACAAATGCAGGTGTTTTATAGCTAGATGTTGACAATTTGCAACAAAATATTGCAATGTCTACAAATTCAAAAGAGAGGGTGAAACATTTTGTCTGTGCAGCCACATCATGTCACTGGATATTTGTGGGGTTTTACTAAAACTCGTCAAAACAAAAGGGTTCATATGAATATCTCATGGCAATACTTTGAAATGAAGAAAAAATACAATACAAAACTGAATTGAATTTGATCTAAAAAAAAGAATCTCATTTGAAGCAAAAAGTAGCAATTTGGTTGTGTATTCTGGGTCTGCCCATGGTCACTGTTCAATCTGATATGTTGTCAGGTATAAACAGAACCTGCAGTAACACGTTAGCTCATATGAAAACTGTTTGACTGTTTCATAACGTCTCAGCACAAAGCTGATGACTAAACCAGAAGAAGGGCTGTCCAAAAATAATAAAGAACCTATTCTATAACATGATTCAGATGTCAGATGCAGGATTACGTCAAATATTGCGAATCAATCATCACGTTCACAATAATGTGTGTGTGTGTGTGTGTGTTTTTCAGTGTGCATGACAGTGTGTAACATGCATGTGTGGAGTTGAAGGCTCTTTAGACAGCTGTCGGTGCTCCAGTGACGTTCTCCATGTCCGGAATGGTACAGCCATTGAGCTTTACAAACGGAAAAAAAAAGCTGTTCACACGTGTGCAAGACTGCATCTGTGCACACATGTGCGGGGGTCAGCGAGCTGCCCCCCCACCAACACCACTGAATCATGTCCACTGATGGATGGCAAATGACCTTGAGGATGGCACAGATGACTTAACTCTACTGCATTTGTATTTCAAAGGTGATTTTCTTTTTTCTTTTTTTACCTGCGAACACGTGCAGCTGAAATACACTTTCAACTCATCTGTCAAATACTGTGGTTGTCTGGGAAAGTTTGTCTGTGAGCCAACAGCAACACAGACGGCGCTCAGTAACTTCCAATCTTTATAGACTATAAATGATGCAATAGGCTGCTTTACTGTGTGGGGTCTCTACGCAAACAGCCCAACAGCTTGTCCTGTTATTTACGTGAGACGCTTTATGATGGATTGCACCATAGCTTGTTGATAACATGGGGGGAGAAAAGCTTTAACTCATCTTCAGCTCACAGCCACAGTGGAAGACAGGGGCGTTGGCTGAACTGTTAACCATCAGGCACAGAACACAGATCCTTCTCCACTCATTTTTTCTTATACTTTTAAAAGACTGTTTCCATGCGTTTTTTTTCCTTCTTCCATGTGACGGTTAGGCATTGCATAAAAATATAAGGAGGACACTCGAAAAGGAAGGAAATTTTGGATTTGATTTACCATATAATTTGCACATGTTGTAGCAAATACAGCTGGAAAAGTTACTGCAGGAAACCCAGACATCTGAAACTTGGGTGACAGCTGACAGAACGAGCAGATCTGCATGTTGTTTGTCCCCCTGCCTTTGATTACTGACAAACCAGCAACCAATTGCATTTGACAGCTGGACTTGAAGTTCTTCACGCCGCAGGAAATTAGAAGAAGCAATTTTATAAAATAAAATTAAAATATCTCTCCTTCAGTTAGAAACAAATGCAGAAATGTAATAAAAAAAAAACCTATTACACAGTTAAAAACTTAAGAAAATGTGAATACTCAAAGTGCTATAAATACTTCAAGCACAAAGTGTAGCAGGAGGAATGCCAACAGTAAATATGGTATCATATGGCTTGTACTGTAGTGTGTGTGTGTGTGTGTGTGGGTGGGGGTGGGGGGGTCTGCCCATGTTCAACAGTTCAGCAGTTTAACAGCTTTGGGGAAAAAAGCTGTTTTGTAGTTTTGTGTGTGCGTAGCGTCCTGCATCACCTGTCAGAGAGCTGGAAGTGGCTGGAGGAGGTGGCAGGCAGGGTGTGTAGGAGGCCCTGCTCCTGCACTGGGCCTGGTCAATGTCCCCAATAGCTGGTAGCTTGGTTGGAGCTGGCAAGCTGAGCTGTAATACAGTAACTAGTTGCCCATATAGCAGACTGGCTCTTCTCTGCTTCCTCAGGGGGAAAAAAAACAAGAGGTGCTGCTGGGCCTTTCCAGTGACGGTGGAAGTTTGTAAAACTTACCATCTATCTGGGGTCTGTCTTGGCGGGGGGTCACTTTCCTTGTCTTATGAAAATCCAATGGAGCCTGTTTTTGTTGTCGAGGGCAAGATTGTTAGATGAACACCAGGCCGTCAGGTTCCCCACCCCGTCACTGCTGGAAATCAGGCCTATGACTTTTTGTGTCATCCATGAAATCTGTTGCTAGGACATTCATGGATGAGGAGGGCTTCACACACACCCCTGATGAACACCAGTGTTCAAGGTAAAAGTGGTAAAGGTTTTGTGTTTTCCTATCTTGACAGATGGGTGGAGTTAGTCAGAGGTCCAACACAGTTACAGATGGTTAACTTCAACTCCCAGGATGTGGAGTTTGGATAATAGCGTGTTGGGAATAACTGTATTAAAAGGTACAACTAAAGTTCAAAAAGAGTCTCCTGATTCATGTCAGGTCTTTTGCATTTCACAGCTGGTTGATACTCAGTTTATTGTCGGCCTTTATCAGCCTGCATATACTTGAACACCTCATAATGCAGCGAGAAGAAGCAGATGCTAATATGTTGTGGTGCACTGATCCTCTGGGATTCCATGACAAAACAGTCTTCAATTAAATCTTACTGAAGTCAGCCTGCAAAACCAAGTTTAAATAAACAGCCCAAACAAAGAGTGGACAAATCAAAGGCATTATACCAAGATGTGGCCTCTAAGCAGATTTATACTTTGACTCTTTTCTTTCCTTTCATTGAAGCTGTGTATAAGGAGTGAGAAAAATTAAAGGTGACTTTGTGTGTATGTTTATATTGACACAATAAACTAAGTCCTTCTGCATGAGTAACCAAAGAGATGTCCAACGAGTGACGTTTCTTCTTCCGAAGAGAAATTCCATCCATAAAGGACAGAGACTTAAAGGATATCAATCTTTTCTTTCTAGAGCAGGTTGGCGCACGAGAGAGAAACTTCATCGGGGTTTATCTTGTGTTTGTTTTTGAAGGTTTTCATCTGTCAGCTGCAAAGATCCTGCTAACACTCAAAAGATCATCATCTCCACCCTGAGGAAACTTGACAAAAACACGGACACACACACACACACACACACGTCACCGGGAGAGTCGCTTTGCAAGTGTATACCTGCTCTCTCTTTCAATCTATACTTGGAAAAAGGAGGACAGAGGAATGTGTGATACACAGAGGGGACACTGACCGGGGTCTGACCAGATTTTTATCGTCCAACAGAGTATCGTCAAAATGTTTTTCCTTGCCCATAAAAACAACTAGAATACAATTTTACTAAAGCAACTTCAGCTAAGACTACTTCAATAACTACAGTCAAATAATTTTTTTGCAACAGAGAATGAGTCACTACAGCGTTATTCCAAAGAAACCTGACCATTTCCAGAGCCTCACCTGCCAGAGCTACTCAGAATTCATCTTCTTGGATCGGTCTGGCACCAATAGTGGCAACTGTTTCAGACCGTCAGCCAGTAAGGTGCAACAGTGAGCCTCCTTTTGTCGCGGGGCATGCATTGTGGAAAATGAACAACATTTTCCTGACCTGAGACCTGCGATTTGTGTGATCATGATAGTTCAGGCCTCTCTAAACCTTTGAAACAACTGTGATATCAGCTATTTCTCAATATTTGACCTTTTCAAGGTTTTTCACAATTAAGTCATCGGCTTTGCTGAGTCTTGAATGTATTATATGTGTCTTTAATTACACTATTTGATAAATGAGGAATTTTAATTGTTTAATAAAACTTTTGTTAAAGTTTCACATCTTTTCCACTTGTTGTTGCCAACGAGTTTCCTCCCTCTTTGGCTTTTGGAAACAAGGATGTTTCTGTGCACTTTTCAGATGGGCTTCCAAGAAAAATTAAAGTTTTTCCAAGTTAAACTTCACCATTCAACTACAATATCCGAATGATCAAATCGCCCTCTTCCTCATCACCATTATTCATACTGCCTTACTTCTAACACTCAGGTTTGGTTGTATGGTTGATCCTGACTTGAAACATAATTATTCTCTAGGTCCCTTGGTTAAACGCAGTGGTTCTCCAACTTTTTTGGACCCCTCCGTGCTTCATAGAATTGTAACTTCAATTAATGACTTACATTGATTAATATATCTATCTATATATATTCTTCTGCATCCATTAGGTGCTAGGTGGCACCAGTGAACATACATCATGTCGCTGTCCAATACGTGAAGACAACACAGTACATTGTGTAATCTAAATGGTATTCACCACTAGGTGCAGGAGGACTGACTTAAAACTCAGCTTGTAGATGTCTTCAGGTTGGGACTCTAATGATCCGACCAGACCGAGTGCAGTTAAAGTTTTGTGTTCTGTGGCAAAATACCAAAATATGCCCCTTTGCCATGGTAACATTGTTTAAATGGAGGAGTAAAGCTACATCAAAGATCTCAAAACATGGCATTTCTTGTCACCACCCAGTTGCAGTATAATTTCCTGCCTAAAACGTAATAGGCTAGTCAATGGCACATTCCCCGCCCCTCAACCAAGTCTGCAGAAAATTGGCCTCATCGTTAAATCCTGTAATTAATTCATTCATCGGCCTGCTGTCATACTCTAGGTGCAGCATTCTTTCATGCTCTTCTCTCATCGGTCATGTGCAGCGCTGCAGAGACCCCTGACTGATGCATGAGTCACATATCGCTCTGCATTTCCACCTAGTCATTTTCCTGTCTGGAATCTTGTTGAAAAATGAAAGTGCCATGTTCATGCTGTAACCAAAAGAAGCCTTTGATACTGTACTGGCAGGTTTATTTAGTTAGACTTACAGTAAGCTGTTACATAAGATGGCACCTGCTTGTATGCATGGCTCAGCGGACTTGAAATGTTATTTTGCTTGTTTATATCTGGCTGTTAGTCACTGAGAGGGAGTGATTTCATTTGACAGGTGACGATGAACAGTGTATCCTAAGTACCTTGTCTCTGATCTGTACTTGTGGGTGTGTTTGCCTTCCTTGATATCGTCGGAACGATAATAAATAAGAGGAAGCACCTGGAAAAATAAGGAACAAGTGATAAAAGGCGACGGGGAGCAGTTTCCTGCTGTAGCTAATGTCTGTTCAACACCGTAGGGAGCTATTTAAACAGCAGTTCGCACAAAGTCACTCCATCCACTTGTGCTTATTATAAAGGCTTTCTAATGGCAGAGGCATTGATGACTGGGTGTTGAGTTCCTCCATGTTTTAAAGTTCAAACATCCTGTGCAGAAGTAAGACAATGAATCCTTCAGATAGGTCTACTAAAAGATAAATTTTAAGAGGTGAAAGAGTAAAGTAATTTCTTTTACCGCCTTAGTCATAGCATCACTTTGTCTGGTGCTGTATTTTGGCACGCTGCCTGCGACAGTGTTTCCTCCATCAACAAACCTCCAGATGATGGAATTTGTCATGGAAGAAACAGGATATCAGTTTCTTCTGCTTAGCTCAAGAACCCCCCCATTGCATCTAGGGAAAGCTTTTATTTTTAGTAAGATGAATCATGAACATGTTTGCAGCAGAATGGAGTGGAACAAGAGGGCATGGGAAATATATATTCCACGTGTTCCATCTGCTTTGGTCAGCAAGGACCCCCCCCCCCCCCCCCCAAAAAAAATTCAATGAGGAAGGGTGGATGTCTTTATTGCAACAACCCCCCCATTCAACTTAGACTAAAAAAAAATACTAAAACCTAACTTGTTTATTGGCTAAAAATTTGATTGGGCCATTTCCATGTTCTGGTCATGGCCCAATCACACAGCAATATCGCAGTTGTAAAGAAACAAAGAGCCACCTTAGCTGGTTTTGCCCTCAGGTGGACTAGTACTTGTCAAGCATCTATCAATATTGGACATGCTGCTCTCCAGACACAAAGGCGAAGACAGAAACAGCTGGTAACTTAAGTCGGAGCTGAGGGGGAAAAGGGGGTTTTCCCCAGCTCTCATTTTGTTGCATTTTGTCTTTTTGAAAAAAGACAACATTGAAACAAGGGTAAGGGCCCTGTAGATCACTGGGCTCCTCTGACCTATGGTACCTTGTCAGTCTAGACATAATTTCTCTCTCATACAGAGGCCACACCAGTAGTAGAAAACAGGCCTAGAGCCAGTAGAGTCTGGTGTGCAAGTAATTTCCCCTGCTTCGGGGGGGATAATTGTTCACATCCATAGGACAAAATTGAAACTAGAGGAAATTAAGACTTTACAAAGTTGTGTCAAGAACCTGTGATTTCAGATCTTAATGACTTATTAACATGGCATTACAGACCTTCCACTTCTTTCACCAAAGTTAACCTATCTGCATTATTATAAAATTAATGATACTTCTAACCAAGCCTCCCTTCTCATTGCCTCCTTAATTTTCATGTTTGAAATATGACATTTTTCCAGACAACAGACTTCTTTGTCTGCGTGACTGAAACGGCACATCAGAAGCACAACTGCTGTAGCTGCAGCTTACACTGGAACCAGTCAGCCAGATTACAGCTGTGTAAAGCATTTGAAAAAAAAAAAAAAAAACAGGTTTACACCAACATGTGCTTACAAGTAAGAGGTACAGGCAAGGAATTGTGAAGGGGGGCGGCAACAGATATTGGGTTACCACATGCTTGGTCACTCAAGGGTTGCTCACTGGTTTTGCAGGTCATCTACTCAGGTACGTCTCCTTTGAAGACTTCATTTTATATCCATAATAACCAAAAGACTAAAGGATAATTGTTTTTAAATTATGTATAAAGTACACTTTCAAAAATTTGAACTCATTTTGACTGAGAACAGCAGTCAGTGGCCAAACCATCTGGCACAGAGTTTGAGTAAACAAACCCACAGGTCAAAAGCCTGGGTGAGTGTACACACGTATGTATATATGAGTGAACCAAAACATATACAAAAAAAAAACTTTACGCCACCTGTATTTTCATGTGGATTACCGTTACATAATTCCCTTAACCTACACAACAGGTCATGGATTCATGTGACCTGAGCATTATTCTCAGGTGACAAATTCGCTCACAAAGCCAGGATAGCAGTAGGCACTATTATTTGTGGCTAAACAGCAACGGTAAATACAGCCATGACGACAAGTTAGAGATAACGTCTCTACTTGGATGTTATCGCTCAGAGCGCCTGCAGACACGTGCCGCTTGCAACTTATTCACCTGATCACCTTTGAAGTTTGGACTCAAATATATGAAGATTCTATGAGATGAGGAGCGGCCGGTGTGCAGGGACTTGGCACGCGCAAGCATCTGGGTAAGTGAATGCTTGGTATATCATACAGTTTATGCTCCAAGTCATCGTATCGGTGTACCTTGTATACATGTACATGTACATATAAGAATAGAGTGTAGTGAGAGCTAGAGACATCCTTTGGCAAGAAAATCACAAGTGTAGTTGTGTAATACCCTGAAAATAAGTGATTATTTAACTTAAGAGTCTTCATAGCTACGTCAGGAGAAACCCGCCATGCTTCATCTGTTGTGGAGCAGGTGAAACAAAACAAATGTAGAAGCAGACAATTGATAACACAAATTAAAAACTAAACTTCCCAAAAGACTGACTCAACAGAAGACAGCCAGACATAACTTACCAAACTGAGCAGACGATCAAACAATGACTGAAGCAGAAAACTGAAATATAAACTTCACTAATAACACAACAAGAAACAGGTGGGAGAACAGGAGGACAGAGAAGGAGCTGATTGGTTGAAGGACACAAGTCACAAGGCTTCGGCTGAAGAGGACTGATTAACTGATGAGACACAGGTGTTCACACAAACGCAGCGGGAAAAAGACAAAAGACAGGAAGGAAAGCAAACAGACAAAAAAAGAGAAGTGATGGTATGATAAAAGCAAATGACAACAACGGAAGAAAAACACAAGACTGATAAATCTACACAGACGCAGTCTTGTGAACAGTAAAAATATCATGGATGTTTTTGTCACTCCCTTTTCATGGTTTAACTGCTGTTTTCATCATGCGTTTAGTTTTTCATGTAGCTGAATGCGTTTGTGCGGCATTGGAGCTAAAAGAGCCGGACAACAAAGACTGATGAAGATGAGGATGGGGGCTGTATCCACTTACTTGAGTCCAAATTCTATTTGGAAAATGAATATTTTGACATGCTAGCGCGTAGTAAAAATCTGTATCATGCGTATTTAGAAATGATTAAGATCTTAGGTTCGCCAAATCCGAGTTGGAAGCAGGAAAGTCAGATGCAGTTTCTGGTGACGGCTGTTAAAAAAGTCAGTGGGCTGGGAGCAACTCAGATGGTGTTTGATTTTACGATGTAATCCATCCGTGACTCCTGTAAATGGTTATTTCAGCCATTTTGATCGAATAAATAAAAGAGCTGAAAGAAACTGTGCTTTAATCAATATATTTCCAGAAAAACAGGTAGATATTCACAGGTGGATTAGTTCCTAGTGACCATTTCTGCTGGGATCCTCTGTGTTACTGTGGGACTCCTGTGGCTGATGAGAGGTGCAGGGCAGGATGTGTAGGAGCGGTTGACTCCAACTCAAGTGCAGCACTTCAGTATTCCAAACTGATTGCTTCTTGCTGGATTTGAACAGGAAATAAGAGAGGAAAAAGACTCCAGGCTGGACACCGCTGTTTAGGAAGATATTTCCTGAATGTTATACAAGTTTTGCACAATTTTTCATGCTGAGCGTCACTCGCCATTTGTGTTGTCTGCATAAATATGAAAATGTTGTAAGGAACTATAGAGCATTACTTCTCATAGGTTTTAGAATTAAAAGAGAATCTCAGCCTCCTTGTTGAAAAAGAAGGGCCCTCTTGGCTAAATTGTTTATTTCTGGTATCTTAGGAACCATGCCAAAGCATTGTGTCGGTGGAATATTCATACTCCTTGGTGTCTGTCTGATTTCCTTCACACCACCATGCGATGGAGGCAACATTCTGGTTTTCCCAGTGGATGGCAGCCACTGGATCAACATGAAGATCCTGCTGGAGGTGCTTCATGCCCAGGGACACAACATCAGCGTGATAAGAGCCTCCACCACCTGGTACATCCCTGAGACGTCTCCAATCTACACTTCCATTACAGTTGAAGTGGACTTAGGAGAAGACAATATGGAGGACTTTTTTGATGTGTTCCTGCAAAAGACTATGAAAGTAAGTCATGATGAGAAAGGCCAGTTGGCTCATGTGGCCTTCCACATATTAATACAACCGTTCCGTTGTCTATGTTTTTCAGGCACAGAGAGAAGGGGCTTCATTTCTTACTTTCTTCAAACTCACCAACGATTTCCTAGCTATGCTCACTAAGGCTCATTCATTATGGTGTACTGCTCTTGCTCACATCTTTGATGATAAAAATTTGGTAAAAAGTTTAAAAGATTCCCAGTATGATTTGGTCCTCGCTGACCCGGCCATGGGAGCAGGAGTTGTACTAGCCAAGTATCTCAAGCTGCCCCTGGTGCTCAACGTTCGCTGGATCCCTAGTGGAGAAGGTCACTTTGCAATAGCCCCCTCACCACTGTCCTACATCCCGGTGGCAGGGTCGGGCTTAACAGACAAAATGAATTTCTTCCAGAGGGTCAAGAACATGCTATTCTACGGCCTTACAGTTTTTCAACAGAAGTTCCTGATCGGCCCACGTTATGATGTCATCTGTGATAAATATATCGAGGGTGGATGTGACATCATATCCCTTCTTCAGGAGGCAGACATTTGGCTGTTCCGTTCAGATTTTGTGTTTGAGTTCCCTCGACCCACAATGCCAAACGTCATCTACATCGGTGGATTTCAGTGCAAACCATCCCAACCTCTGCCAGCGGACTTGGAGGCGTTTGTCCAGAGTGCTGGGGAGCATGGAGTGATCATCATGACTCTTGGCACTTTGGTGAATGCTTTGCCCAGTGCGGTTGCAGATGAGATTGCTGCCGTCTTTGCCAAGATGCCACAGAAGGTAACAGATGCTCAGTGATACACCTCTGCATTGACGTGAAATGATAAAGTTGTTAAAATATACAATCTAATATGTTTAACCTGGTGAAAGTCAGCAAAAAGTCAAACATTACAGGTTTTGTTTTTTTTTAAACTGCAGGCTGGGCACCCATCAATGTGTTAAAACTCGCTATAAAACTAAGGAAAGCAGCAGCTTTGTTAATTGTCCATCTGTCTGTCGAGCAGCGGGATCACACAAAAACTATGTGGCCGGGTCTCTCCAACAGACTGAAAGAGAACAGCCAGAGGCAAATACAGAACACATTACATTTCGGGGTGGATTCCATGTAAAATGGAGAAATAAAAAAAACATTTTGGTTACATTGGCCTTGGCAGATGTCCATGCTCCCAGTAGAATTACACAAAAATGACTGAGCTGATTTTCAGGAAACAGGGTAAGGGGATGAAGTGTAGGCCAAAGAGGAACTCAATAAATTTTATTGCAGATCAGTTTTTCAAAGCAAAAAACCCCCAAAAATCATAAAACAATGGGCTCAAATAACCCTCCTAGTGCTCTGAGGGATCATATATCATCTGCTGGTGCACAGAGAAAACATGTATTCACCATGACTCTTTTTCTTTGAGGTAATTTGGAGACATAAAGGCCAACATCCATCGACTCTGGGCAACAACACCCTGATAGTGGACTGGATGCCACAGAAGGACCTCCTTGGCCATCCACAGACCAAAGTCTTTGTGGCTCACGGAGGAACCAACGGGGTTCAGGAGGCCATTTACCACAGCGTTCCTGTGCTCGGCATACCTTTGTTCTTCGACCAGTACGACAACCTTTTACGTTTACAGGAAAGAGGCGCTGGAAAGATCCTTCAGCTGGCAGATGTTAATGGCCACACTTTTGAGCAAGGTCTGAAGGAGGTGCTCCATCAAGACAGCTACAGGCTGAACATGCAAAGACTATCATTACTGCACAGAGATCAGCCAATGACACCCTTGGATCAGGCTGTATTCTGGGTGGAATATGTGATGCGCAACAAAGGAGCTCCTCACCTGCGTACAGAGGCCTACAAGATGCCCTGGTACTCGTACTATTGTTTTGATGTATTTCTGCTCTTACTGACGGCTGCGACTGCACTGCTGCTTTCAGTGTTGGCGATTTTCAGGTTCCTGTGCTGCAGAAGTAGAAGAAAGACCAAATCTAAACAACACTGATGCGGGTTGAATTTGTTTACAGCCATGTAAAATTGTATTTAGACAATGTATCCTATATCAGCCACCTTTTTACGATGCAAAAGATGCTAGTTTGTTTACTTCCAACCTGTCTGTTTTAGGTACTTTAGGTAGATTCTTCCTGCTGTAAACACTTAACCATACAACAATATTGCTACCTCTTTATGAAAAATTATGCGGCTACAGTTCAAATCATGAAACTGATGTGACAAGTAAATTCATACAAATCTTCAGGAGCAGTATTGGAATGACTGCTACATCCAACAAAAATTTGCTGTGATTTAATTGTGTTAAAACAAAATCATGCACAAGTAAGGACCTTACTTGCTAAGCTTTTTTGGATGCTGTGATAACATGACGCTTTGTTGGGTTATTTAACAAGACTGCAAACATTGAAAAGACCACAAACGACTTCTTCTTCATTCTTGCTTTTGTAGTCTTAGCAAAAGTAAGTTTGACAACACATGAATTTGGTCATTTTAATCTGTATAAAGACAGGTACTAAACAGATCTAGCCCTCCTCTGTTGAAATCATAGCTGTTAACTCTCTTCTCTAGATATATGTAAACAGACTCAAACTATGAAATAACTGAAAACTGTTTTTAATGACAATATAATCTTCTAGTGACTTAAGCCTCTTTAATTATGAACGATGAAGGATAAAAACACAGATTGTAGTCTAAATGTTGAGACACTGAGAATCTCTAGGACTAAATAAACTTCTTTCCCCCTCTTTTGTACTGAATTCCAAATGTGAATAAAACTGATATTACTAAAAGGAAATGCTCTTGGTTGTCATCTGTCTTAAAGTAATAAATGATCCGTATAAAAATCGTAACTACCGCAGCTTGTTTGAGGAATGAGACACTGTCAAAGTTCCAACACGACCATCCGTCCCTGGCTGGCTGCAGACTTTGCCGTCAGTAATGATGCATTCATTTTAAAGACATCTTGGCCTCACATGCCCGCATTCCAGTTCTTGACCAAATCCCAAAACTTGTAGAACAAATCCCTACAGTAGATGTGCTGGAAGCTTCAACGTTACAGCTGGCAGGGCTATGAGGCCAAATTTCCACTTGAGACTTGACGGTGTCCAAAACTAAGTTTGTTATCTATTCATGTAGATTGAACCATGTTAAGGAGAGATAAACATTCTCGGAGGGGTACTGGACATATCACATATGTTATGCAAAGACACTGAAATGTTTTCTGCTCAGGTGGTTCTGTGTGAGTTCATCACAATATCAA
The DNA here is from genome assembly GCF_037954235.1 of Aulostomus chinensis. Classification (NCBI taxonomy): domain Eukaryota; kingdom Metazoa; phylum Chordata; class Actinopteri; order Syngnathiformes; family Aulostomidae; genus Aulostomus; species Aulostomus chinensis. The sequence goes on from NC_141334.1 coordinate 10,865,937, forward strand.
GAGCACGTAGATCACACCTGAGGCTACCGGGACACGATCAGTTTTCCGCAAAAGCTGAAAATAAATTACGTCCCGCTTGTTAATGTTTGTGTTCATATTTACCAGTATTGCATCACCCGCCACAGTCAAATCAATTCCAGTGAGAAGACGACTCCACATGACCATGGAAAATTCTATCATTTCAGAAAATGGGCCGTATTAAATCCGTCTCATGTTCTTCAACAGTCCTCAGACAGATGCCTTGAAACCATCTGAGGCTGGAGAGGAAAGTTCCTTCAAGTCAAAACAAAAGCACATATGAGTTTGATTCACGAGGGTCGTGAGCTTGTCTCCGTAAATCCAGCAACAAGCTAATTTACATTTCACTTGTCACTCGGTGATACACTGTTTGAGACTCCTGAGTGTACTGAGTTGTATAACATTTGGTAGTTTTGGGATTACTGTATTTGTTAAAGAAAATACTTTTTAAAAGTTTGGCGAGTCGATTGCATGCCTTCTTCTTTTTTTTTTAAACATTTATTGCACCAGTTATGCACAAACTTGTCCAACCTTTTATTTCTGTAATATGATGAAACCAAAACTGAACTTTATTCATCTTCACATTTCCAGACATAGGATCAGAAGTTGAAATATGACACGTCCTCACAGTTGATTGTACAACCATGAATGACTGAAGTGACCAACAAAGAAGAGACCAACGTAACTAAAGAGTAGGGCTTTATGCTTTCATGGTGCTTTCACATAGAACCTCGCTGCTTTGATAAACATCAGCCATCACCACAGAATTCACAGTGACCCGTATCATAAGAATTTGTAATTTGAAGGAACAGAAGGGATAGCAGCATTGCCTTGATTCATTTATAACCCTCCGACATCTGGATGAGGACCTTTGTTACTTTTCTCTCGCCTTCATTTCCTTTTCAAATTTTTTTTTTCTTTGAATCTAAACCATGGAGAGTTTTTGGTTAACGACAGGATTTTGGGTGCCACTCGACTAAAACAACGATTTGGCAACAAAAAAATAAATAAATAGGAGGAGCGGTTTCCATTCAAGGCAGAATGGAGAAATAAAACGGAAGAAATGAGGCGATTGTTTTTTTTAAGAATGAATCACACTATAATTACACGATGAAACAGGCGAAACAAAAAAAGAAAACATCCATTTTATGGAAACCTCTTAGTCTATATTTTGTTGATTCAACAACACACTCGCGTAAACAGAAACTGACGTTATCTCCACGTTGCAGTGCAGTTGTTGAAATACTCCACTGTGTTGCTGAAACATTCAAGTCTCCCTATACACAAGTCTAATTAAGGACAGCAGAGATTAAACTCTCTCTGTCGCTTTGGTTCTCCTTTTCTAAAATATTGTATTTCCCATTTCCTTATTTTACTGCCCTCAAGAGTCAAAGATTACACTTTAAACACTAAAAAAAACCCAACCCTTTTTCATTTCTGTTTTGCTGGTAAAAGATTAAATTCTATTTTTTTTCTTGAAAATGTTGTCTAAAAAAACAAGCTTATTCATCTCAACAAAACGTCTTAAGTGAGTTTGTCTTATCGGAGCCCTGAAGTGGCCACAGAGAGGGAAAAACTATATTTTGGGGCCAACAGATATACATTGTTGCCTCAATGTAATTGATTTTGCAGCCATGAGATATAAGTTTGCAAAATTAAATTATTTAATGGTGTTGAACAAGTTACATGGCAGGGTCTCAAAATGATTTCTCTCTCTCTCTCTCTCTCTCTCTCTCTCTCTCTCTCTCTCTATGCCCAGGAAATATAAAAAAGGGACATATTCTCTCTACGGTCTCTCCAGGGCTCTGTCGTCTTACAGTTAGTATAATGAGATTTTTTTTGTGAACTAGAAATTCGACAAATACTTTTCGAGTCCCCCCCCCCCCCCCCGAGTTATTATTAAAGTGAATCAATGTGTCTTATTGTGCAACTCTCACTTGGATTACCGTTCACTGTTTTCGTCCCGCGGGACCCCCCGCTTGTCCAGACACAGGGTCAGACACCCAAACATCTGTTACTGGCTTCATGCGTACATAAAACAGGTGTTGTGAACATCTCTTTCTCCTCACTGGTATCAGCGCCAATGAGAGAGAGAGACTTCCTCCTCTATGTTCTCCTTTCCTTTATCACTCCCTCTGTTTTCAGCTCTGCTTATTTCCCCGTCTGTCTCCCTTTCCCCCCCGTCTGAATTTGTGCCCGTTTCCGTGGCAAATCCTTCCTGTGGTCATGGTTATTGGATGATGTCACTGTTCATGTTCGGGGTTAAGGCTGCGCAACAGGGAAAGTAGATGCCTTCAAATCATTAAAGGATACCTTCACACGACAGAGAGATGCTAAATGTTTCTTCACCTCCTCCCACACTGTTTCGCTGGAATTTCTTTGGAAATTCTGTCCTGCACATAAACGTAGGAGGGCAGGCCTTGGTTACAGGCTGGTTCAAGCTCTCCTATGTTAGGTCTGGCAAATTTGTTTGCTCAGCTGAGGGAGATTTGGTTAGAAAGTTCCTCATCAAGACTGGAATAGCCAAAATCAGACCTGACTAGACCACCATCAACCGCCTGGAATGGAGGCTGCATCAGCCAGGGCTCTGCTGACACATTCACAGACATCAACGAACGGAGCTGTAATCAACATCATTTTTGGCTGGTGTATTGAAAGGAACATTCATGATTTATATTCAGTCACATTTAAATGGTACAAATACAGCTGTGTTGAAACGAGACATGACCATAATTTAATTTCTTAAATCTTGTATTTAATTCAGCTGCCTCTCTGTAATGCAGAGAAGTCCAAAATAGCGAGCACATGTTTTGTTGTGCTACTTTAATCGAATTTATCATAACACCAAAACTGCAAAAGAGGTAAAGTCTGATATCATTGGTAGTGACATATTGAAGTGGCTTGGAAATTCTTCTCTAATATTGGTAATCCTGGATGGCACTGGCCTCCGGCCTCTGCAAAGGCTGCTACTGCTCATTGGTATTGTCAGCTGGTTGTGATTAAGAATTAAGTGACAGACCACAGATGGAAGGCTATGTAAAACATTTGACTTGCTGTTTTGGTATAGTAACTTATGTCAAACATGTCTTTTTTATTATGAAGGTATTTGCTGTTTCTTTGATACATCTGAAAGTTACAGTAAAATAGTCTGTCAGTAATAAGTTCTCCTTTGAATGAAAGTACAGCAAAACATTCCCGATATTCCTGATACTATTAAAATTCCTCCTGACTTCATAAACCCCACATTGCTAACATGACCTATGAAGTCTTGTTTTCAGCTTATATGACTTATTTTTGTTGAAATTAAAAAGCCTTGAATACATTTGTCCATTGCATTTTAAAACCCAACACACTGACTTAAAAGTGATGGGGTTTTTCTGATCTTTTAGGCATGATGTGTATTTTGTGGTGAGAGAACACACAAATAAAAACACCTCAGATTATCCACGTGTCAGAGTGTAGGGCTGTTTAGTTGATTGTATATGGCATTTAAAACAAAGCCATTATGTTCAGGTGCAGGCCCGTAACTACCATTGAGGACACCGAGGTCATATCCTCTGTATTTTTTTCCATGTTTTCTTGTTTTTGTTTTTTTTTTTTACTCAGAAATGTTAAATAAATTTATGATTAAAAATCCTTCTGACTTTGATTGATTGGTGGAAAATTCAGCAGCTATTCTCATTTGTTTATTCTGAAAATCAAGTCCACATAAGACAATCTTTTTTATCATCACCATTTTCAAACGTAGCTGAGCTCTCCGACACTTGAAACATTGTATCACATGACGCAGCCTCGCGAAAGTCAGCTAAGCACCACGAGATACAGCCTACGTTCTCGTCAAACTCCGCGCGGTCAGTTTTTTTTTTTTTTTTGTCGGGGTAGAATTTGAAAATGGAAGCAAGATGAAGAAGTCTACTCTAAAACAAACGAAATTCAGCTTTGGAAAGCCAACAGGCCAGGGGAAAAGAAAGAGAGAAGGAGGTGAGTCGCTTTCGCTGGTGAGACGGTGCAGTATTTGGTTTTCCCTGTGTTTCCCCTGTAGCGATGTAACTCCCCTCTACGGGTGCCTCACCGTTCATACTATGTCCTTGCATGGCAGCTAGGGATGCTTGATCAATGATCATTATCATCAGTGCAGTTTTTAATTAGCATTTCAAGCAACAGTTGTTCAAGCAACAACCTTCTAGATAGGATTTCGTTTTCCAGTCGGCACAAAAATGCTTGGAGAGAAGGTCAAGGATTTTTAATCTCTCTCGATTTGATTTTGGCGCATTTCAGATTCAAAAATGGCTGGAGAGTCCTCGCAACCTGTTGTTTATGATGTTGTTACACACACACACACATACACACACACACACGCACATAAATAATCTACTTTTGTGATCACTCTGTTTTGGAATTGTTACAATAAACATGTTCACCTCCTTGATGGGCTTGTGATTTGAACTCTGTTTATTCACGTTTCCAAAATGTATGAAAAGTCACCAAATTACGATGTTTATTTGTCAAATAAGATGTATCGCAATATTTGACCTCGGTATTTGAAAAATCCTGGGTACGGCCCTGTTCAGGTGGTAGCACAAATCACCTGACTCACTTAAAATGTAATTCACTGAATGACTATCAATACAAAAATATATAAAAAGTAGTCCCATTAAACAAAATTATTGTCAAGTATGCAAGTATAATTTAAAACATAATTACAATGACATTACAAATGATACTAAAAGTGATAAATGTAATTTTCAGGATTAAATAGAATTAAAGGGATAGCCTTAGTCAGGATTGCATCATGGGGTAATTTGAATATTGAATATCCTGAGGCACTGTCAACTGATTCTAGATTAGCAATAATCTTTGAGTTGCTGCTGCTGTCGGGTTTTCTTTTACAGTCTCTGAAACTAATTCAATCATTTTTCTGAGGCACTGAAATTCATTCGAGTCAGATAATCTGATAATATCAGACAAAAATTGAATCCAAAGAGAATAAACTGAATCCCGTAATAACCATTTCTTCTACGCTGTTGTTACTTCATCACTGTGGACGGGCTGCAGGCTCCTAATGTGTGCATTTGAACATCAGCACACCTAGTAAGCTAATATTTGCTTCTTTTGTCACCTTGTCATCGATGCTCTTTGACATTGAGCTAGCAGCTTTGTAGACATAAACTGCCCTGTTACTATGGACCATTATAGTGATGTAGCAACACTAAAAGTCCTAGCTGTCTCATAATTTCTAAGACGCTGTCCCATGTTGGTTTGTTTCTCAGGCGGAACGTAGAATATTTCTCCAGGAAAATGTGAGTCGAGTACATGCACGCTTGCGTAATATTGCATGTGCTACAGAGAAAACGGTGCACGGTGTGACCATTCTCCAGATCTGTTTTTGTAGAAGGTGTTCTTCACATGCCCTGGTGTGTGGTGAGATAACCCACATTTCCTGGAGTAAACCATACGGAAATGAATGAGATCATGCAAGAGAATAATGTAACGTGACAATGATAAAGTGATAATTTTCGAAAAAAACAAATGGAATTTGTGGAAATTTTAAGTGCGTAATCATGTTTTAAAACCACAATAACTAACGGGAGAAAATCATTTCCGTTTGTGTTTGTACATCAAAGCAGCAATGTTCATTTAATACTGTACTGGCCATTGTTGAAGCGGCTGGGGACTGTGTGATGTCACAAAGCCTCTTTGATGTCAAACTGCTTTGATCACCACATTCATACAACCACTCAGAATCCTTCCAGCTGTCACCTCAGTCCTTAGACCTCTAGACATTTGTCCAATGTCATATAAACTATATAGTTCTAGATAAGATCCATTACATCATGCAGTCTTCATACACAGCCACTTTTGGCAAGAGGGGCCGCCAAAGTCATCATCGAAGCTCAAAGTAGCTGTTTTAAAGAGATACTTTACCCCAAAAATGTATTTTGCCTGTCAAGCATTCGCAAACAGGTGTTTTGAACCCACACAGATGTTTTTTCTCTCTTGCATCACTTCATTTTGACTCTAGAATGCAAAAAGAGCCATCCAGCTATACTAAGCTTGAAGCTGATGATGGCCAACACTGCCCAAAACTCTTCGTTAACAAAAAAGCGTATCATTGAGAATAATTCACTTTTTCTTTGTCCACCCATCAGCTCAGTATTCCACAAACACTGTGATTGGAGCAAAAACACAACCCAAAACACGATATAAGCCTTCTAGTGCAGTGCTACTGTGAATCGGCCTTGATGACCTTGTTCAACTGAATGTGCTAGCTGGTCTCACTCTGACTCGTTCCTAGAATGAGTGCCTGAGGGTTTGTGTTATTTAGCTCAAATGAAAGTGTAACTGGCTGTCTGAGCATATGGCTGGATAAAGGAGACACGCAGTATACTTGATAATCTGTTTGAGAGGTTGCACATGGATACAATTTTGATGTTGTTCGTACTGTAGTTAGCAGCTATGGGTCGCCCTTAGCTTCAAGCTAGACACATCTGTTCGTACTGGAAAGGTAAAACACACTATTTGGTTTTAGTATCACTGTGATATCAAAGAAATTTGACACAAATTAAAAGAGTGTTACTGCTGGATAGCTTACTTTACTATTAGCACCTTTAAGTAAGAAGAAACCATTTCTTTTCAGTTTTCATGCAAGTGCAGCAAAGTAGTAATAGAAATAAAATCACTGAAAACAGAATAAAAATGATCTTTTTTAATTACCATATTAAATTTACAGAGGAACGGTACAGCACCTAATTGTAGCAAAACACTCTTCCGTCTTTTGTATTCATTAAAATGCATTCATCGCACCAACCACAAGCACCATAAAAAGCAAAAAAACATCTTCCCAAACCATCCGTGTACAAAGTGACATGCTGTAAAAACTAAACCATTGAAAAAAAAAATCTGTCACTTGTCGAATATAACTCAGCCCTATCTACCTCACAGCAAATGTTCATATTTCCTCGTTTACTTACATTACATGAACGGTATTCTTATTTCATTGCATTGCTATTACGCATCATATCCATCACATACTTTACGATCCCGATGGAACAGTAAACAAGAATTCATATTGACGGCTTGCACATATCTAGATTGATCTGATCTCTCCCTGTTGGTCCACAGTTTTTGAATCCTCCAGCGCTCAACCAGGAGCACTGGACTGTCAGTCTCTACGGTGAGCCCGAAGACGTTTTCTTTAGTTGGATTCACTGCCTTGGCTTGTGGTGACGCCGGACCAATCGTGTCCTTCTCCTAACTCCTGCTGTAGAGGAAGATGACAACATGTCAGGAGAAGAAAGACCCAACCATGGCTAGTGGCACTTCTATAATCTCATCATTCTTCTTACCTGGAAATTTCTTGGCTGCAGCAAATCTTCCCCCCTCTGAGAAATGAAAAAAAAAAGAAAAAAGGAATCATTGCATTTAAGCACAAACAAATTTTTGAGTAAACAAAATCTGATCGAATCTGGAGTTACGTCAACTTCACCTTTGATGAGTTTAGTAATTCTCTCTGATTCCTCAGCAATCAGATTTGGGTTTCCATGAATGGTGGTGATCTTAGAGAAGTCCGGGCCTGAGTATTGAAAACAAAACCATCAGATCTAAAACGAGAAACAGTTTGCCTCTCACATGCAATCACACGTAAGCAGTTTTGAATTAATACTTGATTTCAAAATGTGATATATTCAAAGAGAACACTTCAAAGAAACCTGAAAAAAGAGAATGTTTATTTGAGACCCTACCCTCAATGATATGAGGCTCGATCGCCGTGGTGAGTCTGGCTCCACCTTCAGACCGGCAGCGGAAAAGGGTGTTGAAAGTCATTTAACGACTTAGCAACTGTACTGACTGACATACAGACAGACTGACAGGTACATACACCCCGTAAACACCTCCTCCGCCACCGCCAACACAAAGTTAAGCTTGTGCATGTGCAGTAGTTATGAACATACATACACACACACACACACACACACAATGCACAGGGTGCGAAGTACTTGTGTGCATGGGGACACTCAGCCAAGTAAAAAGCAAAGTCTTTGGCAAGCTGTGGGGATAAACAGATAAAGGGTCACCTGCACCCACACAAGCCATTGCGCCTCAATGATCTGAGTTGTTCTCCCCAAAAAAAGGCACATTATAATTAGCACGCTGCACACTGCTGACACATACAAAGCTATATTAGACCGCTGTATGAGTAATGCATAAGGAGGCGATTCTTCCCTTAGAGACAGGAATACAGAGAATAATGGATAAGAGGGAAAGACAAGCAGACATCCAAATCATGGTGCACCATGGATTGTAGATGTACAAAATCTTGTTTTGGCATCCTTTCATGTGGTAATGGGTGCCTAAAACATACAAAGGTCTGTAAGAATCAACTATTTTCCTCTTTAGCATCATTACCGAGTCTAAAAAAAGCATCATGAACCCGATTTGCTTGAAATATTGTGAATGGAAGCGATCCAAGCCATTTATTATTATTGTACTATACTATCCCAGTGTGAAACATATCCAGCTCTTCATTATTTTGGAGGATTTGTGATTCTGTCCAAACATTGCAGGAGCCAAAATGCTTCAGCTAGTAAACATTTATTGCAACTGGATTTCAATCCTTGGCCTTTACAACTGACTGGGATTAAAATGAAGAACTCATTTGCAAAAAAAAAAGAAGAAGAAGAAGAAGAAGAAGAAGAAAAAGATACTTTAAGAAAAAAACATACTCAAAATAGGCAACAAACAGGAAAAAAATGTCTAAATAAAATTGAAGAGAAAGAGTTCATGAATTTTAAGAAATTTTTAAATACAATATTTTACACAGTCATACAATACACTTCAGCAATAGAAAAGAAAATGTGTGTTTAGAACTTTTAAATCCAAACTTTCCCTATCTTTATCAGCAGCCAGTGTTGAGTTGAGTGTATTATGACCTGCTCCTCAGTCTCTGAATGTAATTCTTTTCACATGAGAGAATTTGAAGATGGTTCCCTCTGGCATATTTTGCAATTTGTGGCATTTTTGATAATAACTGAAACATTTCTAAAAGAATGAAAATTTGATTTATAAACAAATTTAAGTAAGAACTGGTGCACACCATGAAAACAACATGTCTGATGTCTTAACTGATGATCACCAAGTAAATAAGGAATGTAACGTGAAATTGAATTCACATTAGTGGATGATGCTAAGTTTAGTGTGAGCATGGATGCATTTGTTAAAAGAGCTGTTAGCATATGAACTACCATGCCCATCAGGGGAGCAGCTAGAGAAACTCACCTTCGATTATCTGTCCGTCTGGACCAACCTGTCCACCTGAAGCCAATAGAATACATCACACCATCATCAAATCTTCATCTATGTATCACTTGCATGCAATATCTGATTCAAAGGTTTAGGAACGTACTCTCAATAACTCTTGTAACCTTGGTAATTGTGGGATCTCCGTCGATGACCCTGGTTACCTTAGAAACAGAAGCCTCTCCCTCGATGACCCTGGTTACCTTAGTGACACCAGCATCTCCGTCAATGACCCGGGTTACTTTTGTGATCACCGGCTCCCCTTCAACTACCACCTGAGTGACGGTTGGTTCTGTGTCGATGACTCTTGTCACCTTGGTAATGGTTGGCTCCCCTTCAACTACCACGTGAGTGACGGTTGGTTCGGTGTCGATGACTCTTGTCACCTTGGTAATGGTTGGCTCCCCTTCAACTACCACGTGAGTGACGGTTGGCTCGGTGTCGATGACTCTTATTATTTTTGGGTCTTCTTCAATGACCCTGGTAACCTTGGTGATAGATGGTTCTCCTTCGATGGTCAGCTTTGGAAAACCAGGGCCTATGGAGAGGTGGGGCATGAGAACACCTCATGATAAACAAAGAGGTTCCTCATGTTCTCTCATACGGGTGAAAAGGAGGCGGTACAGTGCACAAGCATTTAATGGCTGATGTGTCAATGCAGTTTTGAAAACAAGGCTTTAATGACTGTTGCTTCACGAACTAGTTTTCTTATTGCGCTTTAAGCTTTTTCTCCAATTTATAATTTTGAGACATCTCCCACACAAAGGCATATTCTGCTGAAACTCGTTTGTGATTAGGTAATCAAAATTACAATAATTATCGAGTGTGTGACAGCATGAAGATCTCTTGGTTAAGAAACTTTAGTAGCGGTTTGACAGTTCTACAAGTTTCCTTTGCATAATCCTTTGACACTAGTTTATCTTCAGGATTGGAGGTCAGTCAGTATATTCCCATTTGGGAATTTATTGCTAGATAATCTGGAGAAACCTTATGACTCCCATTTAGAACCAGTAATTTCAGCGAGGGATGTTCTTTTACTTCTCTTATATTTGCTGCATTTTTGGTGTGTGACAGTATACGGGGCATAGACAGATAAAAGCTGACAGATGTGAGTTTGTAGGAGAGGTCTTCTAATCTTTGGCCTGACGTGACGTCCCCTGATACACGGTCTAATCTGGTAATCAGAACCAGACTCGTGTCCAACTGCCTGCAAGGCAATTTGGAGATAATTATGTTGTAATTTATACTAAAAACCACAGATCCCTTGCTTTGTAAACATATGCAATTACATGTAAAGTTACCTTCATGGTAAACACATATAATGATGTCATTTATATATAAATTTGTGTGTAAAATTCTGTCATGGTTTTATTATGGCATGTGTAATTCATTTACTCATTTTCGTCCTCTCAAAAGTCCTGTAAATGAAAAAATGTAGCGTCTTGCTATTTAATAGTGACATTTAAATTTAAGATGCTTGGAATTATTTGTTAGTTTTCGCACCGTGAGCCACTCTTCCTATTCAACACAAGGACATCATTTGTAGTATCACGATGCAGTTTCTTTACTGTTCTTGCCGTACCTCTTTTTGATCCAGGGCATAATAACAGTAAGTTAAAGACTTTATTTCACTCTTTCTGTTTAAAAGATAACAAACCTTTGGCAAGTGGACCTATAAAACAAAGTGATTCTTATTCATGGGCACAGTCAGAGACTAGAGCGCAGAGTTATTATTCCTTCACACACACCCCTATAAATTTAATTCCCTGCAGTCCTGACCTCCACGAAACTTAGTCTATGAAATATATCTAACCACCTTTGAACAATTGGACTCCTGTTGCTCAATATATCACAGCCTGCGCCCATCCGTGAGGAAGAGCACTGAGCTGAGCCCAGCTGAATGAAGAGCATCCAAGAGCCTTCTACGGTCTCTGCCTCTGTTCTACTTTGACAGTTTAATTACCTCGTCCCCCCCAAAGGACATGATTCAACATGCTGAGAGATCCAAGTGGACTTAAGCAACAGTGGATAATCGGGACCATCACAGAAGCGAGAATGGAGCAGTGATATGCATGTAATATGGCTGACAGGTGTGTCTCAATTTGAATATTAACCATTTTAAAGTCAGTCGGAAATTTCACCATCACAACTAATATAAGTGTTAATTAATCACGACGGTAGGAGTGGTTTTTTTTTACCTTGTCCGATATACTCTGTGGTTGTGATGGTCCTCTCTGTGGAGCAGCAAAGGAAGTTTTTAGTTGCTGCAGATGCAATAATAGTTATACCTCATGCAACAAAAGAGACACTTACTGATGAAGGTGAGAGGGATCTCAGCAAACGAAAACCCAGAAACAAACTAAAGATGAAAAAAATCATAAAAGAAAAAGAGGTTTCTCTCATGCAAAGTTGATGATTAATGATCTCCATGTGTGATTTCTTCTTCTCTACCTTTATCTGGATGTACTTAATTAACTTCCTCAGGAGGACCAGGAGGTCCTGGCGACCAACGGGAAGGTCTGTAAGAAATATGCAAAGTAATATAATACAGCTAAGTACGTAGCGCACATCATATGAATGTCTGGGTGTTGTATGATGTTCTCACCTCCAGGATAGAGAACATTCTTCACTACATGGATAACTCCATTGGTTGCCATCAGGTCACTGTCTGGCACATCCACAGAGTTCACGTGAATGCTGCTGTTAACCTGGGAAAGCGGAGACAAACTTCTGCTCAAGGCTGTCGGTAAGCAGGATTTTGAGTCATGCCTGAAGATACTGCAACCAGAGAAATACACTCAGATGTTTCTGCTCCCTAAAACCCTTTCAGTTTTGATATGAGGAGCGGGGAGATCTGGAAAAAACATTCCTGATTCCTTTCTTGCAACAATAATGGATGTGACACTTTTTCACTGTTTGAGTTAATACTGTACAGTTTCATTTCTGTTAAAGTGTCAGAGGGCCTTTTTTTTCATATTTCTTTTTTTTTTAATGTGGGTGAAAGATATCTGATAAGTGTGCAGCTGCTCCTCCTTTTTTCCTTATCAGCAAGCATCTCCCGGAATGAACAATTTTCCTGGGAACTAAAAAGAATCAACATCTTAGAAACTCCCATGTCATTCAAACTTTGTGATAATTTTTTACGAGTGTATAACTTTACCCCCGACCCCTGATGTTTGCGTAGTGTTAAGTCGTAAGCAAGGGACCTCAGTTGACTTTGTCTGTTGTATTCAACAGAAATTTCCCTTCTCCTACGTCCCTTCCTCCCCTCCCACAGCCCGGTTTTAAAATTGCAACCACTGCGCCTTTCCATGAATCACTGTCCCCTCCTTTTTTTCTTTTTTTTCCCTTAGTCTGTTCTCCTGTCAGGGTATTATTTCAAACAAGCTTTCCTGTGTCCACTAAGGAAGTCCAAAAGGCCTGATATGAGACAGTGGCTGGAAATAACTTGATGGCAGAGGGAGATTGAGCGCATATTTAGGTAATGGGTGAAATGATGACAAAGCCCCACAGGCATGAGCAAGGCAGAGAAAAATGTTCGGTGGAATTACTGACAGAGATTCAGTACTGTAGAATGGGAGGTGGTAGCAGTGGGCGTTGATAGAAATGACAGGAAGCCAGTTTTTTTTTTCTTTTGGCCTTTCTCCAGTGGCCTTGAAGTAATGGATTAACACTGGCTCTTTGATACCACTGTGTAAAAGAGAAAGACTGGGTTGGTGTCTCGCAGTGGAGATGCAGAAAAGACTGTGTCTTCATGGGTAGCGAAGAGGTTATTAATGCTGCTTTAATAAGCTCCCTTGAAACTAAAAATCACCCTTGATAACTCAAAGCTAATGGCAACTTATGGCTTTACAACAGCTACAGGCAAAAAAATAACAAAACAAAAACAAAACAACAAATGAAAAACTGTCTAACATGGCCTTTTCATTGACTGTTATAGTCCACATCTTCTTTATCCAACCCTCAGTAATCCACATCTCCTTGTTTGAGTGAAAAATAACCAACCACAACCCCTCTGGTCCAGCACTATCGCGAACTGGTATGGGTGAGAAGGTACAGACCTACAATATACAGACAACAAACAGGAAGGGGTTGTTGTTTTTTGCACAAATCAAAGTATTCATGAATTACAGAATAAGATGTGGATTACACTGATGATGCACTTGAAAGTTTGGAAACAAACTCCCAAAATTTGTTGGACTTCTTTTGCTGCTATTTGTAGTTGGTGTCCATTAGCTTCATGCTAAATGGCATACAGTGGTATCACGAGAGGCTCCCTCTGACATCACCTATTCTTTAGTTGCCATCAGTCTGTCTTTTCTTTTGACCTACAAATGAAACCCTTACTAAAACTGTAAAGGCGTGTGACTCATAATCTGAGTTGTCAATCACTTGGCTTAATCTAGTCCTGTTACATCATAGGATGGTTGGCGGCACATACAAACATCACTTGTAGGTTGTTGCCCTGCAGTGTCCTCAGCAAATTGGTGACTCCTCCTTCTAGCCCTCCGTTGATAAAGATGCCATTACTGAAGTGGTAAAGCAGAATGGTCCTCAGAGAATTCATATCACCTGTCAGTGACAACAAAACATCATTTATTACTTGAACGAATTTGAAAGTAATGTATATGGATGATTTTGAGGGAGTACCCACTTTTGAGGAGCGCAATGTCCTCTTTAGTGAGGTCAGCGAAGGCATCGTCTGTTGGTGCAAAGATGGTGTAGGCGCCTTCTTGCTTCAACAGATCAGTCAGCTCTGCAGTCTCCATTAGTGACAGGAAAATCCTGCATTTATTGGAAAGTGAACAAGAGAAACAAATGAAAATGAACCGCTTACATGGCCAAGCTACTAAGTGACACGAGGCAAAAATGAAGGAGAAATTAGATTAAAGTTTGGGGTTAGAAATGGTAATTTGAAAATGAAATATTTGCTTGTGTTAAAAATCTCATGCCATCGATGATATCACACAAGGGATTCATTGACCCAGCAACGGTGCTGTGTGGTGCATTCATTTCAACAGATTTATTCTTTAGTCTTTGAATTCTAGCCAGTTATGACCTAAGGATACCCAAGAGGGAAAAAAAGGAGCACTATGATTTAGTGTGTTTTCTGGATGGTTTGTTGATATTGCAAATTTTAGACAGTTACAAAAATGATTTCACACAAAAAAATGTTCATCAGTTCGAGGAAAGAGTTGTTATTTCTGCAGGGAAAAAAATGCAATGTGTTATGCATCAGCTTCAAGAATCATGGATCAAAACTGTGATTATTAATAAACGCATCATTCAAAGGGAGATATTCTCACTTGAACCGGCCATCAGCAATCAGGAGCTCGTAGCTTGTTTTCTCCGCTGGTTTGATGAGGGTCTTTGTCAGATGGAGGGCGCCGTTGCTTCCTTCTTTACTGCCACGCACCATACAGGCATTTTCTATGCATACAGCCTAACACAATCAGAGTAGCGTTACAGATCTGAATCATCTGGTAACTATTGGGCTGATGAGAGAGGGGTTGTCACACAGTTCCATTTGATTGTGAAAAAAAATCCAAGCCAGATTCTGAAATCTAAACAAGCAGGGTAGAAAGACAGATTGTCTGCCAAATGCTGGACCAATTAGCTCTTTATCGCATTTGTTTACATCTGAGGACAGCTAAACCATGTAAACGTGACTTTAAGATGTCTAAAATGGAAGTTGTCAACTTTCCTTAACATCTTATTTATTTCTCCTATATTTCTTCCTGACTCTATTATGCAAATAAACGACACAGGAAAAAAAAACCCTCAACTAACAAGCAGACACACTCACAGTGCGGTAAATGAAGACTCTGAGCAGTTTGCCAGCCAGCGTTTCCAGCAGCTGTCCGTTATAGAGCTCACTCAGTGTAACTTTCAGCTTCAAAATGTGGTTTTCCAAAATGATTCTCAGCAGATTTTGGTCAATTGACATCACTTCATCTGACAAACACAAGGAAAAAGGCAAATTTATTGTTACAATTTCAATATTAGCATGACAAATATGACAAATGATGCTGTAGCCTGTGTTTGAGTTACAGCTGCATGTTTTAACTGTGACTTTTCTTTCATGTCTTGCAGAGAGCTTCACTGACACTGCGCAACTGTAAAGGCTTGTTTCAGGGATGAACTCACCAGTGAAGGCAGAGTTGACAGGAGCAAGGAGAGTGTATTCTGTTTTGGGACGCATGGCAGCAGCTAAGCCGAGTTCAGACACCATATCGCTGAAAGTGCTCTGGGAGTCTCCGATCAACTCAGTCACTTCCTTGGCTGATAGGAATCATATAAACAGACAGATTATGCTGCTAAATGATTCAAAGCAACCTGATAGAGGAAACCTTTGATGATGATTGAAGTTGTTTTACCTGAGTCAGGCACAAGCACTTGGTCGATGAGGTGGATGACGCCGTTGGTGGCAATTATGTCCTTCTTCAGCACCATCTTGATGCCGTTGACCGTCAGACTGTCGCCGTTACAGCCGATCTCTATGCTGCTACCCTCCGCTGTCTCATACACCGAGCCTGCCATGATGGCCTCTGAACACTGGACGCTGTTCAGCAGGTGGTAGTTCACCAGGGCTGGGAGGGAAAAAGCAGGTTTACCATTGTATTACTCACACACAGACCCACAAGTATTCTGTCCGCTCTCCTCCAAGAAATATTTAGACACGTCTTTCAACGTTTAGATATTGGATTACACCTCTGACTGTGTCAAACTGTCAAATGAAGCAAGAAAAGCTAAGCCTGCATGAGCAAAACCATACAGGCTTGATTAAAAAAAATGAATAATGCATCCAAACCCACAAAAATGCAAATGATTGTTTGCCAAATGCCTGAGAATTATTTGACGCTACATAGTGTTCAGAGGGGAAGCTCCATGGATATTACTGGCTGGCTGGAGACTACAACTGTAGAAACACAAGTCTTCCTCATTCAGTGTGTTTGTGGGTGAATCTGGATACTCTAGGTCTGAGCTATCCAAGTTCAGATATAGTACCAGTCCTGAATTTGTGGAGGAGTTTAGTTTGAGTAGCTTAGTTTTTTATTTGACATCTACCCATTTGTTCCATTCAAGTGTCAGAAAAGTAAAAAAATTATGAACTGGGCCCAAAAATATTTGACTTGTTCCAGTTTTGAAGAAGAATGACATTAGCTGCAGTTGCCGAATAGCTGCAACGTAATTGTAGTAGCCAATTGTCAATTTCCATTCACTAAAAGTGTTTTTGTACGTGTGTGTGTGCGTGTGTGCGTGTGCAAAATGATCCTTTGCAGAAGTTTCAGTTTCACTTTCTGTACTTGCATAGTAGAACCGCATGTTCTGACATCTGCTCCGATACTTATCTAAGCATCATTTCTCCATATCAGATATCGAAGATGTCCAAACGACAGACGTCACATTTGATCAACTTTTAGTTAACAGACTTCAGCGCTAATAGCTCCTTTCTCTAGTTGCAGCCATAGGGTTTTTAATTTGCGTGCTTCTTCACACCAAAGTCAACCAAATGATGGTATACTTGTAATTGATGTCATGGAGGTGTGTCACCATGTACCTGCAATAACAGCCTTGTCTTTCATGATGCGCTCCAGGTAGCCTGCCCCCAATTTATTGAAGGCTTCATTAGTGGGTGCAAACAGAGTGAATTGACCAGGCTGGTCCAGCTTGTCCATCATACCAGAAGCCAATGCTGCAGCCTGGTAAATAAGACGAATCCAAACCAAATGTCAGTGATCGTAAACATTAAAGCGATGTTATCTAAAAAAAGTGTATTTTCCTTTTCAGGTACTCACAATGACATTGTTTTTACTGCTGCATCACTTTTTTGAGAATCCAGAAAGTAGGAAATGCCAGTCACGTATATTTAACTTGAAGCTAACAGCGCTTCCTTTTGACTACAAACAACAGCAAAACCATCCAAAAAATGTCCCTTTGAGAAGTCTTTGTGAACTCAAGACATGTTTTTTGGTACAAAATACTTTAAGGTTGATACTTCTCCAGAATTAATAGTTCATATTTCCCTCAATCAAATTCTTTAACGTACTTTGCTCTACAAGGACATTCATCTGTATGTATAATGATGCATGATCACAAGTGCAATGTTTTACATACACTGAAGGAGGAGAGGTCATCATCAACATCCAGGATTTCCTTGATGGTGTTGCCAACAGGGCTGATGACCCGGTCCACTACATGCACCACACCGTTTGTGGCTACCTGGTTACCCAGAATGATCCTGGCACAATTCACTGTCACCACCTTATGGAGGAAATTTAACCAAAAGTCATAAGTGGAGTCAAAAATACCTTTAAAATGATTTATTTTTATGATTTTTATAACATGTAAAACTGACCCCGTTTGAGTAGTGGTTTATGAAGAGCCCCTGGTTAATGTACATGGAGGGGACAGACATGCCGTTCTTCATGTCTTTAGTCAGTAGACGACGGTTCACCATATGGAAGTGGAGAGTGTTGTACAACTCAATGTTCACGTTGCTCTCCAGTGCTGAACGCACAGCCTGGAACAAATTGTGATATTAGTTAACCATCTGTGAGTAATAAAAACACTTCTTTGTTTAAAAGTCAACTCACTGGGTCCAACAGATCCCAGGCATCATTGCTGGGTGCAAACATAGTGAAGGAGCCTCTGCCTTCGATCTCCTCTCTCAGCTTGGAAAAGTCAGAGTATTGCTGTGTGGTTGTAGCCCCTACAAGCCCCAGTGTGCCGTACACGTGGTCGATGGGAGCCACTGATGAGGGAGAGCAAAATTGCTTAGACTAGTTTATACCTGCAGCCAACTATGATTAAAAACAGTTTTATTTACCCTCACAAAGTTGCTATAGAGATTATTAGAACAGAGGTGATGTAAGCTTCCTACCTGCAGGGCATCCTCTCATACCCTCCAGCTTCATGTAGCCAGGACAACACTCATATATAACCATGCTGCCAAAAACACACAGTAGATGATGTTAGAACACACACACACACACACACGCACACACACACTTTTACATCACGTTTTACACAATGCTGCAGAAATTGTACCCATCAAATAAGAATAATAATCAAATAAGAATAATAATCAATAAATAATTGATCAGATCACATTTGAAAATAAAAGCATAAAAGTACGTAAAGACAAACACAAGAAAAAACACTATTAACATGAGTGTAGTTCATTAAAGGCTTCCACAAGAAAGCTGGCAGAATGCATCTCCCAGCAGGCCAATCGCAGACAAAACCTGGAAAAAGAGTCAGGAGAGCACGACCCAAGTAACAGGCTTTAAGTGAACCATCAGTTCCAACAGTTCATGCAAAAGCAATAAACCTCCTTCAGAGAAGATCGAGAATAAAGAAAAAAATAAAATTAAAAAAAAGCCTAGAGAGATGTAGAAATGAGTCATGTAGGAGCAGCAGGTCCAGCACAGACTGAGATCAGACATATTTTTGTTGAAAGAACATTGAAAGAATATGGGCATTAACAATGAGATCAGTAAAAGCCTCGCATTTGGTTTTCTCTCTTCAGAAATAGTGTTGAATAAAACATGTGAAAGAGCACTTCAATGGGCTGTCACGTTAGCCAACGTAGAAACTTCCCTGAAGCTCATGACTGCCACATTTCCAAAGAAAACAGCTCTTTGGTATATATTCATCTGTAGGTAGCATGACCCCTGCTTCTCCCTCCACCTGCAACCTTGATACACAATCAACTTTCTGTGTGCATTTTTTGGGGGGGAGTGGGATTTTAGGTAGGTGGAAGGAGAAGCTTATTAGAAATTGTGAAAACAGAAGTCAAAGAAGTAGAAACATCCTGGCAGGAAGCTGAGAGGGCCTGCTAACACCACAAGAGTCATGATGTCGCCAGTACAGTTTCTTTAAAAGAATCTAGGTTCATTTGCGGGTGGAATTATGTTTTCCATGTCCATAATAAATTAAATATCATCAGAAGAGACATTTAATTGAGATTAATCCGGAATTAACACAACATCTTCCAAGATGCAAAAATTAGCGGTGAATCCAAGCGTCCAAAGTTGATTCAGTCATGATCCACCAGAGAAACACTTCCTGAGTGCTGGAACTAGTTTAATTGAGCTTCATCAGGCTTTCCAGTGGGAGCTTTACTGTATTTGCTAACGAGGATTTGCTGAAAGACCTTTGTTCAGAGCTGGAGCCTGCTTTCTATTTTCACATGGAAATGGAGTGTTTCTATATGATCTGGGTTTTCTCAATACTCGCTTTCTCCCTCAACTGAGTCACATTCTGGCGAGCTTCTCTTATCCACTTCAATAATTTTTTTGTTAGGGCCTGAGCCAGAAGGTACTTCAGGCGAAGACCCTATTATGTTTTTTATTAATACCTTTTGCCCAGGAGGTGATGTTTCCAGTCATGTTTGTTTGACTGTCAGCAGTTTTTGCAAAAACTATGAGGCTGTTTTGGGGTTTTTTGGACTTGGTGGTGGGGTATAGTATGGGTCAAGGAGGAATTCATTTGGTGCAGTTTTGTCATAGCGCCACCTGTTGGTGATAGGAAATGATGTTTGAGTGTGGACTGTTGGTGAGAATATTGTAAATTTCTGTGCACTCCATAACTATTCAACAATATTGCAAATTTTAATTGAATTGTCAGGAATCCATTCATGAAACACAGCTCTAAATGTCTTTAGGAGCCCGACTCCATGTGTTGACACTAATTGTTCTACAGTAACGAATACATGAGCATCCATGCACAGCTGGCGATCAGGAAGGTATGAAATCACTGCTCCCCCGCTGAGCTCTGATGGGATAATAGATGCACAGGAGACCAGAGACAAAACAAGCGACAAGGCTCTGGCAGTGTTGCTGCATGCGGCTCCATGTGGCTTCCAGATGAGCAGATGTGTAAACGCAGGGCACACACACACACATGCGCACGCACACACACGCGCGCACACACACACACACACGTCTCCATCGCCATGGAGGACTCATTTCCTATCAATCTATAAAACCACCCTATTAAATTTTAGTGATTTTTGTCAAGAGAATCGTCCCCATAAGAGAGGCCAGGCCTGTAATATATTCCCACATCGTTAGTTACACCCCCCAGCACACACACACACACACACACACACACACACACACACACACACACAGAGTATTCGGGTGGGGTTGTCTGTCAACAGATAGCGTCACAGTTTTTTTTTTAAGTTATTAAACTTAAACTCAGTTTAAGGTCAAGCATATCTGAAATAACAAAACAACTCATTTACTGTGCTAAATTTGAATCATTTGCCTTCTGCTCCGTTTTTGTTGCATCTGTCACCCAGAAACTGATCCAGTGAAGAAAATTACTTCCACCTGAACCTCCTGCAAGACTTTTGTGGAAATGAAGAATTAAGAACTCCCCATGGTATCAATTAACTCCAGAGTAAATCATCAGTAAAACACTGTAATTACTTAGTAAAGAGATAATTTCTCAAAGATTCAGCCCAGGCGTTTCTTCAACTACTGATACTCACTCAACTAGGTGCTGATAGTGTCCAGTGGAACACCGTGACACTAATGGAATATTGTGATATTAACAATAGAATCAAAAACACATTCTTTATCATTCAGCCACAACGAATCCAGCTCAGAAACTACTGGGGGATTTCCTTCAGGCCTGCTTGACAACATCCCCGCTGTGATTGAGGAGAGGCAGATGCTTGATTGATACGGTTTTGTTTAGAATGGAAGTTTTCTCCCTTATTCAATTACTTCTATTCAAATTCATTCACAAATAATTCTATGTAAAATGCTTGCTGCTGTATATGTAAAGTACGTGTATTTTGTTTCTTTATCCAGTCAATATGTAGCGAAATGAGGATGAATACAGGATTGTTTTCTCTAGAAGTCATTTGTTTCTCTTAACTTTAGTCACTTCAGTTTGAATTTACCACTTTGTCTTTCATCTTCTGTGTTTCGCACAAAAAAAAGGATTGATAAAGATGACAGTATAAGTCTACTTTACTAAAGGATTAATTAAATGTGTTACGTGCCATCATTTGCTTCCTGATGTCTGCGCTAACGCTGCTCTCGCGTCCTCATCTGTAATTGCAGGGTAATTCCATGTTATAACAGCACAGTCACTCATTGTGCCATGTTAAGAGAAAAATCCCTCACTTTCAGACTCTCTTTTATCTATTTTCTCTCCCATCCTTTCTTTATCAGACACATGAGAGCAGGTGTTCCAGCTGAATGCATCTTTTCATTTTCCCTCTTTGCTTGTCACCAACACAGCTCCAGCCAAGCCTTACACTCCATCTACGCCTCGGCGGCGATATTCCATATCTCCAACCCTGATGTTCCACCACATCATATGATGCAATACCTTCACAACACGCCCTTTTAATGTCAGTCCGCCCTCAAAATAGTCCACGTCATTACCTAAAGCTATTCTATTGTTGTATGTGGTCTTATTCAACCCGCAACAACACAACTTTGTTGAATATCAGTGAAATCTTTAACAGCGATCACCTCTGCTCTCAGGTCAACAAAGTGAAACACTTTAAAACGATGTTATCCGCTGATTTTTACAGGTCACTCACAGAGTAATTTGCCTCAAAACACAGTTAATGTTAAAACTCCTTGAGACATACACATACAGTTAAAACCTAGAAAAAGAAATCAATAACTGGTCAAATTTCCACTCTGAGAGCAAATACGTTTTTTTTTTTTGGCTTTGGTGAACATCTGAAATATGTCCAGGGGAGGCTGGGCATCTGTCACTGTTGATTTGATGTTAACAACATCAACAAGACCACAAAGGAGTAAACCTGTGACCTGCGGGCTCCACTACATGCCCAGACTTAATGATGAGAGGTGGGAGGGGGTGAGGGCGTGAGGATGGAGACAGAATGTTATACCACACAGTCTGAAATCTGGCGATGAAGAGGACAAATAAAGTATGTTTCTCTTTTTGAAAAATAAGAATGAAACGCTGCATGAAAGCCAGCCCCCGTTCTTTGTTTTTTTTCCTTTGGTTTATTGATGAGCATGGAGAGAGGAAGGTGAGACAGCGGTGCGGTCAGGTGAGAAAGAGCCTGAGGGTCCAGACATACTCCAGCTGACCTCTGCTGCTTGACATAACTAAGAGGTGACAGCTGAGGGTAGGAAATGACGGAGCGAAAGGTTGATTTCATTGACCCTCTACTTTCAGGAAAGTCGTCTTTCCCGTTGTATCCGTGCAGGATGCAGAAAACGGGACAAGTTGATTTCAGAGTGAATATAATAAATACAGTTTCAAAAAAAAGTTTAGTTATTTCATCCATTTAACCCATTGGTAAAAACTTACGCCTGCTTGCCACAGATGGTGCCTTTGTACCAGTTCCTACATGTGCTAAAATATTTCTTCTTGGTCTCCAGGACCTTCTGCAGCGCGCACATGTTGGGTCTATGCATTGGGAGACAAAGAAAGTGAGAAGCAGGATTATTTAGGAGGGATGGGTTGGGCAGGAAGTTGGAACAGTAAATGGAAAGATGAGGAGTAGCAGGTAAATTGAGAGGTAACACAAAACATGATTTTTTTTAAACAATCTAGTCCTTTGTTTTATTACACAAAACTTGTCTAATACAGATGATAATAATACCGTTTGCAAAGATCAAACTAATCTATGTTTTAAATGTCAAATTTAGTAGCAAAATGTTGAAATCCTTTTTATGAGAGTAAAATAATGTGAAGAAGAAACAAGAATCCTCTGATTATATGTCAGTTTTAAATCATGCAGGGTCATAATAGACACTTAATAGAGGTCACGTTGTCACAACTCATGTTCTCACAACTGTACACTTAATTATAAAAACACCAGTCATCTGCTAATTAGAAGAAGAAAACATCACATTTCTCAAAATGATGCTTTCGTTTAGACACTGTTTGCACCCCCCTCTCCCACAGCCCACCCCCCTCCGTCCCACCTCCATGTTGCTTACCCTTGATCCCTAGCTCTTATGCGGCTGTGGGTGACGATCTTGTCATAAGCAGAAGAATCCACGCTCCCTAAAGAGCAGAGTGCCAGCAGCACTACACTTGCTACCACTAGTGGATGCATCCTCTGTCCTGCAAAGGCTCAAACACACACAAACCTGACCCCCCCTTGAAATTGCACACAGGAGATGTGGGAGTCGTTCTGAGTCAGGGAGCTTTTATACCGACAAGTCTAGCACACACCCATTGCCAACCCACCCACCCTGACTCCCCCACTGTCTCCTCCATATCATTACATCCATTGCACACACCCCTTCTCTTCAGCGCTGACTCAAGGTTATTGCCCCCCACCCCCACCTCCCTCACGTTGTTTTGCATGAATTTCTTTACCACCATCTCATCCCAGAGCACCCAGGACACCCTGTAAATGCACACAGCTCAACACTCAATAAAGACACCTCCAAGAGTCCTTCAAGAGTACAATATACTGCTATAAGTATCAGTAGAATACAGAGAAAACTCTTTCATGTTTGAGAGAGGAACAAAGAAGCTGACACAAAAGAAGGGAATTATATCTTCATAGGCTGTTAGCACACAAAACACCAGCATAAAAATATCTGTTGAATTGATAAAAGAGGTTTTAAACAAGTCTGAAACTCCATGATGAATCTGTGTGGATCAAACATTTAAATGTTGCCTGACAGAAGCTTGACTGCCTTTTCATCATGCGTTCCTCCGGGATGCTGCTCTCCTCCTCATTACTTTACAATGTGGATTAATCATATCCACTTGCATTCCCTCCCCTAAACTCCCATCTGTGCACCTCCAACTTCCCTCCAAACCTCCCTGCTGTCATGTTCATCAGCTCAACTCTTCCACACTCCCAACTTTTCCAAACAGCTGTCTCCCTCTCCCAAGTCGCAGCCAGATCTGATACACTGTCGGGAGAGATTCATCATCAAACGGGGTCCACGGCTGTCACACAGGCCTTGGATGATGGTGATTAATTGCAGCGAGAACTAAATCGTATGTTTTGTTCCACAAATATGTTAACAGAGAGCGTGTATCCAAATATACAGTATGTTCTGTTGCTTATGTAATAAAGCCTATGCATATAAAGTAAGGATGAGATCATGGAGATTTACTGGATTTTCCTATGTTAAAAAGAAATTAAATTACTTCTGAAGAGTGGAATAAAGTTATGAGATTCTTTATGTTATTGAATGATAAATCAAGACAATGCCACCGATTTATTCACCCTTGATGAACTGAAATGACCTCTCTGATTCCAGCTGGACACAGGAGGAGGCAGAGCAGTCTCCGACTCAACTTCCTCCCTTTAGAGCCAACTTCCTGTCTGTGATAGTGTCTTAGCCTGCCAGCTAAATAAATGGCCAAAGACACATATATAAAGCTCTGCCTGCAATTTTCAGTAATTAAAACCTACTGAGCTATTTGTCTCCTGCTTGAGGCTCTACAAAGTTCCTAACAACTGTACAGTACACACACAAAAACACACACCAATATTGGGGTGTGTACTTTGAGTTTGTTTGTTTTTTCATCTGGGAATATTTGCTTCAAAATTCTGTTTTTGACAGGATGCTTTTATTTTGTGGGGGTTCTAAAAATCTTGGTTGAGAAGACCGATTATATTTGAACCAATATTCAACAACATCTTTGAAACTTTACACAAACTTTATTTGAAATGATTCACCTCCATTAAAGCTTGTGGCTGATGTCTGTCAGTGTTATAGGAACATTCCTGCTAGGTAACCACTACATCCCCTTGACCCCTAAGTTACTGACACAGGTTTCGTACTCATTCACAGAGTTGTCCCAGATCAATTCCATTCTACAGTACAATGATATCTCCCCCTAGTGGCAAAATACTGCGAGTACTGACACCTCGGCAAGGATATTACATGTCGAGATCAAGTCTGCATTTTAAACACTTTTGTAAATACTTTTGTATCTTTTGCAGACTTGCAACATGTAACAAAAAACACATAGGAATAAAAGAATATGTGAGTTACAATAAAGAGAGCGTGTGTGAATTTGTGTGTGCACGTGTACATCCTTCAGCAAGGTTTTCCTAAGCAGGCTATATTTGCATCACTGTAGGATTAAACTCAGGGGTTATACATCATCTACACATGTACAAAAAAAACAAAAGAACTGAATAGTTGACAGTAGGTCCAAATAGCTGTAAATTCCTGAAATTAGACGCTCAATACTAATATTATATATCCATAAATTCATTTTTAAACTCAACTTTATTGAATTTTATTTTTCACATCATTTATGTGACAATATAAAGTATATAATTTTTTAAATGTTCGTCTGAAAGTGTTCAACTAGTCAGTTCATTCATACCTTACGTGTAAAGGTATTTTAGATGACGTTTCATGCCAACAATCGTGCAAAGTTGGAATACTTGTGCAATTGTGTGATTGCAAGGTTTGTGCACCTCATCTCGATCTTCTTTAACCATCCCACGAGCGTTCCAGCAGCACACTGCAGTCATCTGATCATGCAACACAAGTTTCATCATCTGTTGCATATTTCATGTTGTCGTCACTCACTTGGTCACTTGTTTGCCGTTTGACAGTACATGCCACTCAGACCTACAAGGGAGACTGTGACGAAAACAACTAAAAGAAAAATTGCCTCAGTAAAAGTAAAAATAAAGACAATAAACTCATGGGTTTGCCTTACATCATTCCTCTATTGCAACTTGGTCTAGGTCACATATTTATCATGAAATTTTAAGAGGTACCAACTGCTGAATGTAGCTGGAAGAAAGATTTGGCAAAGGGGGACAAAACCTGAAGCAAAAGGATTATTCAGTGAAAAAAGATTGGATTTTGTAAAGGGTGAATGCATAAATACCTGCCAAGCTGATGCTGTGTTTAACGAAAATGTAAATTTGATAGTTTTATGAAGCGATAAGGACTAAAATGTTGTCCAACTTATACCAATATCAAAAAGGGGAACTTGCATGTTAAGACTAAGGAAGAATTTTCATTTCAAATCAATTAAATCCAGTCAACAACATGCATGTTAGTTCCATATTGTAGGTCCAGATTCTCAGTGTAAGTTTCAGGGTTACACACTGATAGGTCAGTCTTAGAGGGGTCTTACCTGCTGTGTATTCATAGTATTTGAAGTTTTAACATGTACCTGATGTTTGATGTAACTGTTGCTACTGGTTTTAAAAGGGTGAAGTGACGTGACACCAACAGCCACAAGCAGTTAACATAAACCAGTTCACCAGCCCCATAAAACCTAGTAGAATAGTTAAGGCACTGAACACCAGAACCGAACAACATCCATCTCGTCCACGTCTGCCTTACATCACTGCAGGTTTGTCAGCACATCCACTGATTCTTCACCTAAGAGACACCAACTCCGAACAATCAATTGCGACTTGCAGTGGATTGCAGCATCAGGTCACACGGTGGTTGTGTACCGGAGCAGACACGAGAAAATCTGTGAAGGACACCCGGGCGTGAAAATTTAAAAAAAGAAAAAAAACTTCACCAGTTCACTTGTGCCCGAGGGATGAACCTGGAGAGCTCTTCTAGGGTAAAGCCTGCACAGAATACAAGTGTAAGAACACGGTTCTACATTATATTTCCACAGGGAACAGTGAAGAATATTATAACGAGGAACAGAATAAGGGCTCCTCCATGTGAGGTTATCGGAGTTCAACACCAAGATTTCCCGAGGAATCACAACTCCTTCATTAGTGAATCAGAGAGACACGAGAAGCGGCTGAAAACAACTGTTGGCTATTATAATAAAGCGTCTTAAAGAAATGTCCCTGAACAAAAGAACAAAAAAAGAATTAAAGAGTATACTTTTAGGTTTATTTTTGATCTGTTTCAATCTCTAGAATAACATACTTCATTCAAAATAACATGACAGCCACAGGTACCATTTAAAAACAGCAAATTGGTTTAAAATAAGTTTTGTTTTCTGCAGGAGAGATAAAACTTGAATAATATGTAGCTTTAAATAGGCTGTGTTCAGACCTCTCGTTCCTCTTCGTGCGCCCCTGCTCTACAGTACCTTACACATGAGCATACTTGTCCATGAAAAATGTACAATCGTCCTCATCTAAATGATGAGAACTGCAATCCCTGTTTTTTTTTGCATAGAAACCATTGACAGAACTGTAGTTGCATGATCAGACCTTGACATGTCCCCGTGATTCTGTTAGTACTTCCAGTGTGTAAAAGTGTGTAAAGTGCAGAAACAGACAGAGTAAGGCAGAGTCGGAGTCTAAAACAGAGTACAGCTATTGCTCTAGTGAGTTGAGGATGCGGGGGAGTTATGAAACGCAGTAGAGATGAAGGTGAAAGAAAGAGAGGTAGAGAGAGTTTAATGAACAAAAATGGCTGACTCAGAAAGATTATGTCAGGTAAAGGGAAGAGGAAGAGGAGGTAAAAACACAAAGGAAATGATCATTTAAAGAGAAATAATTATTTACCAATAGGGAAAGATTAAACCAAATGATTCAACTTAAAATCTAAATCCTTGCGATGCTCCCACCGAACTCTGTTTACCTTTGCTGCATCTCCACTGCTAATGTAACAGCATTTAATACACATAGGCGGCCTTAGCTATGCTAGGTTTCAGCCCTCTCTGAACTAACATGCAATAATTCACCTATGCTTTTGATTAAACACATTATAGAATGGTGCCCCCCAGAAGAGGGGGAGGTATCATCTCACGGTCTACCTCGTGATCCCTGTCACTGGGCGAACGAGTCAGGCTGAGAAAAGCGCATGTCTCGTTGCTGTTGCACAGAACAGATCCACCAGATGGAGCATAGTCCTGCCTGAGCGGTCCCTTTTATATCAGGCTTACCTTCTTAGGTTATGAGGGTTAATGTGGTGCTGAAGCTCAAGAAAAAAAAAAAAACGCCTTATTTGATTTAAACCTCTGGTAGTTTCAGATAGTGTCATTAAATACTGCAAAAATAGGTGCGCACTGTCATTAAATATAACATTGCCTCCGTTGTTCATCTAATCGGGGGATTATGACTTCTTAGTCAGCTGATACATAGAACAGGTTGGACTGCGGACTAGTAGTTTCAGAAAAGGACGAGGCGTCCGCTCATCATTTCAGTTTTTAATAAGGACAATTTAGATTATTTCTTCCATCGATTTTGCCGAAGATGCACAATATATATGAGCTGGAGTCTGAAATGATTTCATAAATATCAGAGATGGGATGAAATATAGTCATGCCAAAATATATTGTGTTACATCATCACAATATCAGTATTTTTATCCAACAGCTGGTGTTATAAATGGATTCTTCCATTGCCATTTTTGTTGAGTTTTTTAATGTGTGTGAAGACACAAGGCTTTGTTTCATCTAAGATTCCTGTTAAACTGACTTCCGTTTAAACTGGATTTTTTTTTACCTCCCATTATACAAATGTACATGTTTATAATCTTGCAAAATATCAATTATTTTAGAATCACTGCATGCTGATACCACTGTAAGTGTCAGTGGTAATGTAGTGTGTCTTTTCCAGTGTCACCGACCTGTTATACTGATGCAAACCACTTTAAATTGGTCAGCAGGGGTAGGACCCCACATTAACCCTTAAATGGGGGGCCCCCTGTTGCTTAAGGCCGCCTATGTTAAAACCCTTAGACCAAAGGACTCCCTGAGTCTTCAAAGATCAAAGCTGATCAGCAGTTTAGTAAGAACAGGAAAAGTTTGACTCTTTGCAAATCAACAACACATTCATCTACCTTCACTTGAGGCTCTGATTGTCAGTCTTTCTGTCTTCAGACCAGCATTTCCTGGTTCTATAGTTCATGTGTCATCTCACCTTACTCTCCCTCTCTGGAAGATAAATTGTCGATTGAGTCTGTGCAAGGTACACTCTCTTTATCTTTGTTCGGGGTAGTTTCTTCCTCTCCATCGCCAGCATCATTGTTGGGGTTTGAGACCTTGCTTGTTTCATCTGGAGCCTCAGTCACTGTAGCATTTTCCTTTTCTTCCAGGAGTCCTTTATCCACTGCCCTCTTCACCGTAAGCTCTATATCTGGCTCCTCCGTGTCTAAGCCCACACACTCTGCTTCCTCTGACAAAGAGTACATCTTTCTGGAAAGCTCTCCTGCTCCTGCACCTGAGGTGGCATCGCTGCTGCCCCGGTGGCGTTTCTGGAACAAACCAAAGTCAGTAATATCTTTGGGGAAGTTTCTTCTCTGACTGGACTTGTCGCTAGAGGTCTCATCAGAGACCAGGGGCAGGAGTCCATTAGGTAAACCGTTGGAGGCTTCTGGAGGTCTGGGTGAAGCTGTAGAGCTGCCCTGCTTGAGGATGGATGTGGTGATCTTGAATCGGTTGAGTTTGCTCTTCACCTGGCTGCTCGGAGCACCGGAAGTGACCTTGAGAGAGGAGTTAGGATAAGCAAGACTGGACTCCACTGAGCTGCTGCTGGACTTTTTGTCCCCCTGTAGAGCAGGCTTCCCCGTCTTCATCATGCCCATCACTTCGTAACGAAAGCTGGAGATATCCTGTTTCAGCTCCTGAGAGAGCAAGAACAAAAAAATCTGCAAAAAACAAGTGATGACTTTTCTCACAGTTTGAACCTGCAGATCTTTCATCAGTCATTCCTGGACGGACTTTTTTTGGCAAAGGTTGCAAGAACTTTTTGATATTGATAGTATTATTGATATTGATACTGATATTGATATCATCTGTAATCCTGCAAGTAGACGGGCACTTGGAGAGCACAAACCTCTGTAACACCTCTGACATCTCCATGATTATTTTTTGCTTGTACAGGAAAATCATTTTCGACTGTAAAAAAATTAAATCAACATCAGATTTCCTGACACAGCACAATTTTATCTCAAAAGCATGCCCTTTTATCTGACTTTTGACTTGTTAAGTAATTGTACCTTTTATTAGATGTTAAGGGATACTTTAACTTGAAATTAATCAAATATAAAACTTGGTGAAAATACTTGATCCAGATAATGCAAAACCAAATTCTGCCCTTTTTAGAATTCTCAATTGATTTTAAGTTTTACTCTCCACCTACCTTGAAGTTGTCTTCAGTCAGGCCTTCCTCTGTCTTGGCATCTCTGATCATCGCGGCAACATAACGTTTCACCAAGTTCCTCAGTACCTCCTACATCAGTTAAAAAAAAAAAAAGACACGCGCAAGATCGTCCCAGAACCCAATAACCTCCTCTAATATTGAATAAAAGTAGTGTCTCCATGTGAAACTTCAGAATTACATAAGCAAAAGAAAATTAAAGCCACATCTCCAATAAAAACATCCAATAACCCCCCGCAGATGTGGACAAATCAGGAATCCTTCAGGGAGCCATAATAAACATCCCACTGAGTGTATTTGCTAGAGACCCTATTGATTCACACTGCTAAAGCTGAAATGACTGAACATGAAAATGTAGAGAGGCAATGAAGAGTGAACGTGTGATCAGTCATTCACATGCACACACACACACACACACACACACACACACACACACACACACACACACACACACACACACACTTGAAAAACACATGGTTTATCGCTTGTTTTTTGAGAATCATTTACCTGATACTGGTGATTTATCCTCAGGTTCTCTGCTGCTCGCCGCTGCATGGAACAGTTGATTTAGAGGAAGAGGAGGAGATTATTTTAGCCAACCTTTCACCAAACCTCAAATATATGTATCTTACAAACGTTTTTCAATAAATCACCAGGAATTATTGCAATAGCTAGAGATTTATTCTGCTCTGCTGCTCTTACAGAAAGAGCAGCACAAATTACACCAGGGCATTTATTTCTATCTGGCTGCCAAATCATAGCAACAGTGCAAGCTTGATTAAAACTGATTTTAGACCTTTTGAGATCTGACTCACCCCAAGTGTTCCAAAAGATTCAAGTCGTTTGGAGCTTGTCCTTTTGCAAACTTGTCTCTTAACCCAGCACATGAGGTACCAGAATGATTTGGGACTTGGGATGATGTTGAACGGGGCTGGTAGTGTGCCACCCTCCTCAAAGTAACTCATCCACAACTTTGTCCTTGCAAACTTCCACTCAATGTCTGCATGATCCTGAAATAACACATGAAAGCACATGAGCAAAACCGCGTAGCACAGATATCGTGCTCCAGACCTGAGGTTGTATATGTATCTGCGCTCACAGCGATGTGCTGGTAGGAGTTGTTCATCATGGCTATGAGCATGTTGAGAAGCACCACCAGCGAGATGATGTTGTAGGTGCCAAACATGGTGGCACCGACAAACTCTGTGAACTGGTGGTCAGCATCCACGTTGGTCACATACAGGCTGATCAGACCGAAGATGGACCAGAAGAGAGACTGCAGAGTCTCGAATAACCTGCACAGAAAAGGTAGTAAAACAGTTCACTGGTCACTCCAATAAATATGGCGTATTATCACAAGTAGATGACAGTTTGAACACCAGTTTGTCTTGAGCGTTTTCATACATTTTGCAATCATGAATATCACATCTCTACTTAGATCATTTTTGGGTTATTTTCAACAGATGTATATTAATTTTCCTGGATGCTTACCTTCACCACTAGGAGAATCACAAATTCACATGAAATCATAATTCAGTGACAGCACAGATGGGAGTGGCTATTTCTGCAGGTGACCTACAAACAGGGCTCCAATTAAGGAACACAGGTGCAGCCACTTAATGCCTTAACACACCTGGTGAGGGTCACACAGAAGTAAGCGGAGGTGGGAGATGTTCTGATAGCATTCCAAACGAATACACATGCATGGACAATTCTCTTCTTTCATCGAATGACTCTCTGTTCTGTGCAGTCCGAGCAGCAACTGACGGTATCGTCGAGGCTTTTAACCTCTAGTGTTAAACAGTAGCCTTAGGGCCAGTTAATTGCCCACCTTCCTATTTTTGGCACCTTGAAAGGTCCAACATACACATACGCAATGAGGTCAGTTGACCAAAAAAAAAAAATCCCAAAACCTTTTCAAGCCCTCCCACAGCTAATTTTGATTGTGCCTCTTCGGTTAATCCTGACAGTTGTCAGGACACAAAAAAACGTGGGTTAGTGGAAAAAAAAAAACTCTAACCCACAGCCGATGCTATTCATAAACCTCCCCAAGCATTTTATCTGTTAATAAAAATGATA
Source organism: Aulostomus chinensis (assembly GCF_037954235.1). NCBI lineage: Eukaryota > Metazoa > Chordata > Actinopteri > Syngnathiformes > Aulostomidae > Aulostomus > Aulostomus chinensis. Next base: position 10,898,368 of record NC_141334.1, read on the forward strand.
AATGGTCTCTTCTTTTGCCTGGTTTGTGCCCTCTCCAAAGTGGCCTAAAGTCATACTCCTTATACGCAAACACATTATTAGCCTTTCATTTCCATAGCCAACCTGGTTTAGACCCACGTGAACTCACGTAGAGAAAGCGTTATTCTGCTCCACACATCGGATGCCCTTGCACTTGCCCCTCTCATCAGCTTTGGTCTCGTAGTAGAAGTACAGCTGGTTCAGCCCGTTAGCAAAAGCCAGTAGTACCTGGAGAAAGATAAGAGTGGATGAAATCATTAATCCTGTTATTAGTCAGGGCTACCGTATTTCTAGCCTATGAAATGACTCTGTTACCAAACAATAGATGAAGAGAAACTTCAGGATGTCCAGCAGCATTCTCCCAAGGGAGATCTGCAGTGGCCCCAGATGAGAGTTGGCTGTGAAGAGCGAGATGAGGCGAAGGGAACTGAAAATATTAGCAATAGCAAACACGGCCTCGGCTACTAGTGTTGGGTGCCACATCTCCCACTGGTTCCTCGGTTTACTGCCACTGTACTGAAGCAGACACAAAAAGAGGAGCAGAAAAGGTGAGAACACATAAGTGGAACTAAATATGTCTGTTCTAAAGCTGATTGCTGGTTACCTTTGTGTAGGCTACAATCTTGAGGGAGATGGTGGCCAGATAAAGAGAGTTCATGACAAAGTCCATCAGGTTCCACCAGTCATGGACGTAGTCTTGGAAACCACCATCCCACATCTGTTTGATCTCTGCCCAGATGAAGCCTAGAAATAAAGACAATAAATAACCTCACCCCTGGGCACAGATTCAATTGTTGGCACGTGTGTTAAAATATGAGCAGGAAATTATTTGGGCCATCTAGAAAATAAATCCAGTATACCAAGTAAGGCAAGGTCTGTTGTTCACAATCTTAACTCGCAACATCTTATGCTTCATCTTCTCCATAGCAACACTTACTGAGGCTCATGGATTTCATAGTAATATGAGACAAGTTAAACAGGCAATCAGGATGACTAATCATGTAACAGGCCTACTCACCCAGCACCCAGGGCAGAATCATCCACTCCACCGTGGTGGGAGCAGGACCCTGCCTGTCCTGCCTATCCTGCTCTGTGGTAACAATGTGCTGAGAGGCGAGGAGCAGCAGGAAAAGAAAAGTCAGGTAGGACGCCGTGTGGCATATGAACTTGATGAAAGGCTTGCGGATGAAGAGACCATAGCGACTCTTAGGGGCGATGAGGTAGCAGAGAGCAAACACTGGGTAGAGGAGGCCAATGAAGACGCAGGTGATGAACTTCCCTGCCCAGTGACGCCGTCTCCAGCCTGGAAACTCATCGTACCAGCGGGATGCCAAGAGCTGCTGGCAGTTTGGTTGAGCTACAAACTGAGAGAAACAAGACGGGGAAGGAGGTTCAGTTGCATGTGACTGATACTGACATTCAAATGAGCCACATGATTTAGGAGAGGATATTTACTCCGGCCGGGAGCTGGATTGGACAATTAAACTGAAACACGGGTTTGGTTTCTCTATGGTGATCATTAGTTAACATTGATTGCTGACTTTTGGATGGTTGACTGTTATGTAAAAATTAGTAGTAATAAGTTGGAAGAACATGTCAGGGTTTTTTCTTCTTTTTCCTGCAAAAAAAGGTTATTGAGTTGTTAACATGACTGCGATACTTGAGTTCATATCAAACAAAATGCCTTTATGTGGCAAAATATTTCAAGTTCCACTCTTGGTTAAAAATATGAAATTCAAAGTCAAATTCAGGCATGCAACCCAACTCTGATTCTGTCGTGCCTGTCCCTCCAGGCTTTTAGTCCTATCAAAATGCAGACGGCGCCCTCTGTTTTCCTTTAAGGGTGTTGAGATCGTTCCCATGATATGACAGCCTAGTTGACCTAGATGAATGCAAAAGCAGTAGTGTGCCATACTTTCATCCTGCCAAATAGTGACCCCCGCATTGATGTACAGGAAATGAGGTTATAAGTCATTTTCAACTGCTGATTAATGGTTTATGAAGTGTTTACAATCTAAGTAATAACAAAAAAGCAATAAATAAGCATAAGTGTATTAATACTTTCTAAGGGGAGACTTACTGCAAAATAGTACCCCTTGTTTGATGTTTCCTTGTGTGTAAAAATACTGCAAGTTACTGCCATGTACCAGTCAGTTACTTAATATTGGTTGAAATGGATCAGGGAGGCCAAACTATCACTGCAGTAGTCCTGCGCTAATGCCAAACAGACTGGATCCAGTGACTTCCAAGAGGTATCACTACAGGTAACACAAAAAGTAAATACCCCCCCCCCCCCCCCCCAAAAAAAACCCTCACTTCGTATTTATGAATCTCACAACACACATACGCAGACACACTTACGCAGGCACACAAACTGTCGTGAAATATCACTGTGAGCCACTATATCAGAGTGTCGACCGGCATTGCTGGGTGCCAACTCACCAACTCTGCAGCCTCGTTACCATGGGAACAAGCGATCCCTATTTGCGTGAGAGAGTACAATGACTCACATTTCCATACTTCAAATACAGTATTACCAAAAAACTTGGGAGGAAATACATAGAAGGAATAGAAAAAAGAAATTTCATAAATGAGATGATAACCTTTCTTTTTCCAAATGAGAGAGAGAGAGAGAGAGAGAGAGAGAGAGAGAGAGAGAGAGCGAGAAACAGAAACAGAGAGAGACAGACTTCTGAGCGAAGAAGCAGACCCATGGGTCCTTGTCAGTCTTTAATTAACTTCTTTTACTTTAAAAATATGGTATAAAATATACAACTGTGCCATTGTTTCATTCCAACAGAGGCGATATTGTTCTATCCATTTAAAGCAGGCCTCAATAATTTTAAACTTTTCGTGTCAATTTTCTAATTTAAGATCAAAAGTGAAAGCCCATTATAAATACTTTCATTTTTTACTTGGCTGGTTGGCCATAACAGAATATTCATTTCTAGCTTGCAATTTTCACTGCTTGTCAGAATCTTATTACTAATTAATGACAGTAAACAAGAGGTACTTATGCTGCCTGGTGTCTTGCCTTAATCAGCATGATATTCCAAACACATTACGTGATGCTAATGGGGTCAATTAAACTAATTATTTGATAATTAAGAAATGTGTCATGCTAATTTACTTGTGAAGCACACCAGCAGTAATAACAAATGGTGTAATTTCTTTCCCAATCTTAATTATTTTGAGGGAAATCCGTAATCTGTTGTCTGAGTCAAATATTTTAATTTAATTTTGTTTACATAAAATAAAAGAATATTATCATGTGTATGTTTGTACACACATACACATATATATACATACATATATATACAAACACATACAGTATATATATACATACACACATATACATATAATATACATATATACACACATATATACATACATATACACATATATATACATACATATATACATATATATATACATACATATATACACACATATATATATACATACATATACACATATATATACACATATATACATACATATACACACACACATATATACATACATATATACACACACACATATACATACATATATACACACATATACATATATATACATAAATATATATACATACACATATATATATATACATAAATAAATGTGTATATATATATATATATATGTACATACACACACATATATATTTTCCAACCAGTGTCTACTTTAGTCAGTAGCTTGAGTCGTTAGCTTGTTCACGCACAAGCTTGAGTCAAACAGAATCCCTCCAGGGTCTCAAGTTAGGAAAGTGTCTACTTGACTGTCAACCATCCAGAAGTAGCAGAGTAGAGGGTGTGCATGTCTGTGTGTGTGTGTGCGTGTGTGTGTGTGTGTGCCACTGTGTGAGAGCTGTGAAAACACACTCTCCTGCCGCTCCTCTGACTTTAAAGTTCTGCTGAAATGCTTCTCCACTTTCACAGCAAAAAAAACAACAACAAAAAACGTTCACACGCTTTTGCTGAGTTTTATTGTCTTTGTCACTCTTGACAACCGTCTAATCGATCCAAGCTTTCGAATGTGATGGTCATAAATGTGAATACATCCCATCCCTGAATATTAGGTGTGCTAGCGTTAGCACATTGTAAATGTGTGAGATCTACTGCATGTGTGGTGTGGTTGATAAGTGACCTTTTTGCTTTAAAGTCCAATATGTGACATCTGAAGTTTTATCATAAGGAAACAAGCATCTAAAGTTCTGCACGTTCATGAACTTTTGAGGGGCAGAATCCATTTGCTGGATCTGGTCACACATCAGTGGCAACACCTTTCTGTCTGTCACCTTTAATGCAGCTCTGCTCGTGTGTCACATATAAAGAGCGACGATGGAGTTTTACGCTGCTAAAATAGCACACGGGAAAGCTGCTGCTGAAAATGTCTACTTTCAAAGCGTGCGCCTACACCATATTCATAATGTTAACTACTACAATCAAACCCTGCAATACATCTGACTTTTCCTCTCGCTCTAATTATAGACGACCTCTTCTAGTAAACTGGAAACAAACAAACGGAAATCTTGCATTATGTAAAATTATCTGACCATGCAATCAGGATCGTGTAATGACACAGATCTCTTGAAATCCATCACACCGCCTTAAAAACAACCCCCTTGATCTTATTATGATGTTACTTGTTAAATGATTCAGTAATTGATAATCATTTTACAACCAGAAATTCAACATATTGGAAAGACTTTTTATTTTTATTCATTTAGTGCAGTAGATTATTGCTAATGGTCCCAATGCATCTCTTTCTCTCTCTCTCTCTCTTTCTCTCTCACAAACACACACGAGCAACATCCTTATTTAATGGAGACATTAAAACCACATTGAAGTACTGAATTGCAGTTGTTATGAGGTATCACAAGGGGGCAACGTCAAACTACAGCACATAAATTAACCCTCTGCGCACTTTTCAGTGCTTCGAAGTAAAAAGAGGCTTTTTTTTTTAATATGCGCTTTAAATCTTCATGTATACTCACCTACATTTTTCTGAACTAATCAGTATAAATGCAAGTAATCCAGTGTGAAAAGCCTCAGGAGAAATAGAAGAGATAAACTGCACTTTAATGTATACTGATTATGTTTATCAGATTTGTCTCCCCGCTGCTTTAAAGTGCTCTTTGGTTTCTCGGCTCAGCTCTACAGACAAGAATCCTGTGGAGACTTCTCTTCAGACCGTTATAAATTGCCTTTCTTTGCCCTGGGAGCTTTCTGGCCACAAAGGCAGAAAAAAACCCACAGATGCGAGGATAAACATAAAAGCATAAATGAGAGCGTGCGTACACACAATACACAAAAGAGGGTTAAGTAACTGCATTTCAGTGTTGAGTTGAGGGTCATAAACTATCTTCCCATGACTCACTGCCACACTCGTGAACTGCCCGTTCTGTAGAAGCCGAATCACACCTTCAGGCTGAGTGTCATGCCAATTATAAAAGCTTGAGTGTGAGTTTGCCCCCCCCCCCCTCCTCCAAAAAAAAAACCCACTCAAAAAAGATGAGTGGTGATCACAGCAGAGACAAAAGCCCTGACTGAAACACTTTCAAACAAGCTTCCAGTCCGAATAAGTGTCCACTTATCCCACGATGCATTGCAGGGAGCGAAACCCCGTCTGCTTTGAAGATCATCTGTCACATGCACAAAGCAATCTTGGTAAATACCTGAGTGGGTATGGGTGTGGTGTGTGTTGTATGTGTGTGTGTGAGTGTGAAGATGTCATCATGCATAGCCGACTGCAGCAGACTGTTAGTTCTTTATTGAGCTGAATATTTTCCATCGCAAATTCTCATTTGAGCAGCAAATTCTTTAAAGCTACATAATCCCTCACACATACTGTATCACACTTGCTTTCTTTATATCAGTGAATGTGGAAAAAATCCCACTGAATTCACAAACCCTGAATGCTGATCCATCCATCCATCGTCTACCTGTTAAGGGTCGCGGGGGGGCTGGAGTCTATCCCAGCAGCCTTCAGGCAAGAGGCGGGGTTCACCCTGGACAGGTCACCAGTCCATCACAGGGCCAACACATAGAGACAGACAACCATTCACACTCACAGTCACACCTACGGTCAATTTAGAGTATCAATCAGCCTCGTCCCCTCTTGATGTCTTTGGACTGTGGGAGGAAGCTGGAGTACCAGAGAGAACCCACACAGGAACAGGGAGAACATGCAGACTCCACACAGAAGGATCCTGCACCCAAGCCGGGATTTGAACCAGAACCTTCTCGCTGTGAAGCGACAGTGCTAACCACTGCACCACCGTGCCACCCCGACTAATTTGATAAAAAAACCATTTTCCCCATCTATTTTCTAAAGGTATCTGTGCCTTGATAGACGTTACAAAGCTATAGGCAGTAGATGCATAACCTAATTAGAAGTAGATGACTTCAGTCTTCAGTATCCAAGATAAACAATTCGATCATATTGCCTCCATTAGTTAATCACTTGTCCATTGCAACGTTAATGATCTCTCATATGAATTTAATCATAATCTCTACATTGCCCTAAAAAAACAAGCGCACAGTTATTACCACATTGGAGGAGATAACTGCAAACTTTACAAAAAAATTGAGAAGTCAACTTTCTCTAAAACAAAACTGAGGCCAATCCATTTTATTTTTCCCAAGACAAGAACAAAAATCAAAAAAAGGCAATCTGCTGTACCTGAATAAAGATTAGGGACACACAAAAAGTTCAGCACGTCAGCTCAGTTTTGTTCAAGTCTTTGCCCATCGTCACAAACGCCTCAGAAATAAGGAAAAATGTTACAGGTGAATGACATGCAAACATGTTTTTACACATATCAAAAATCATTTGTGAAATATAGGCCTGTCAATCGGAAAAACCGTGTCCCTGACTAAAGAAGAAAAATGATTGAACAGTAATAATCTGACAAGTTGAGATGGGGTCATTTCCTGTGATGGCCAAACAAGGCTGGTTTCCACAAATGACTTGATAAGGAGTATTATTTGAAATGCACGCTGGCATCAATCATTCTGCCTCACACTAACAATGTCTCAACCACCTGAGCAGCTGAATGAGCCGCAGCATCACCTTGAAGTGACTGCTAACAATTCTCGGTGGCTTGTGTATTAATCACTGGAAAAGGGCAGCGGGTTGGACCCACATAATGAGAATCTGCCGTCCATCAAAGTCCAAGTGCGATCGAAGGGTGTTACAGATTGGATGCAGAAGAGGAGCCTGTTGGGACATCTGGGTAATTAAAACACTGCAGAGACAAATTAGTGGAGGGACAGTTGAAGGCAGATGACGATGTTTCTTTACAGTGTGTTCTGTACCGTTCATTCTCCGCAAAAAAAAAAGAGGGCTGCATAAAATCACGTGCACTTGGATTACTCACAATTGTCCCCTTGTGTTCATTTTCCAACCTGTATCTGGATGCGCAGCAATTCAATGGATGGAGGAGGAGGAGCGTTATAAATCGAGACTCCTTCAGAGGTGATCTGACAGCCAGGCAGACCTCCCAGCAAAAGACAGCTCAGTGAATTATAAGACCCTCTCGGGAGCAATGTGCCGGGTTTCTCATCCTTTCTGCCCTACCTTTATATTCAGTGGAACAATTCTGCATTGTAATACCTACTTAAAGCCTCTCTACCTAGACGAGGATTCCTCCAGCCGTTTACTGTCGAAGCAACTCGATCAAAAAACAGCCTTTCTGCACAGTCTCTCTGATTTAAATTCTCCTACGCAGGTTTGGGTACATTTGTAGTACAGCAACTGAAGACTGATAAAAACCATAAGTCAGCAGTTACTCATAGTTACAATTATCACAGTTTTGGGACGAGTGAGTCGGAGCCAATATTCACATTTAAAGGGAGCTTTATCACTCATAATAGACAGTTTTTAAACAATATACCGATAAATACATAGTTATTCCATCATTATTTATGTGTTTATTCTGCAATAAATGTCCTAAAAACGGTTCTATTTACTCACAAGGAAACTGAAGGCGAACTGTAGAAGTAATTAAAGGTTAATTAAACTTTCCCAGTGTGTTATGAGCTGACGCACATCCAGGAGAAAACATAACAAAACAGTGACTCCAGCTGCAGCCTCTAAAACATAATGAACATCATTAATCATATCTATCCTGGTTTTTCCATGATTACTCAAAGCATAAGTGACTGAATCTTCACCATTTATGGCCACACGTGTGGCCTGCTAGAGGGAAAACACAGATAGGTTTCAAACCAACATGAGGCAGAGCTGGAAAAGGAGCTACTCTAACGCCATCGTAGGTGATGATCGTGGCTGGCAGTGACACCTGTGGGAGACACTGGCTGAGTCTTGGCAGTTGTTTTCAGACAACACACACACACACACACACACACACACACACACACACACACACACACACACATGCACGCACGCGCGCGCGCACACACAAACACACACACACACAATGCGGAAGCTTCCGGGGGCATGTGCCATTGAAATGTAATAACAAGCTGTTAGGTAACATGTAGTAAACAATATTGGGCAAATGAAACAGAGGAAGACCAAGGTGTGTGTGTGTGTGTGTGTGTGTGTGTGTGTGTGTGTGTGTGTGTGTGTGTGTGTATGTGTGCTTGCGCACACCCTTTGGGGATGAAAGGATGTTCCCATTATGAAAATCATCGGCATTAATCATTTAAATTAATGGCAAAGACCTGTTGTGAGGTTAAGCAAAGGTCAGAATTTGAGTTTGGGTCAATTCAATGATGTCTGAAGTGAATGAAACACTACTGTGTGTATTTGTGTGTGTGTTTGGTGTATATATTTATGTGTGGGAGAGAGATTACTCGATGATATTTGCAGCTTAATTCCTACACTGATGAAGCCTTCAAAGTGAAGTTGTTTGATTGCCAGTCTTTACTTGTCGTGACAGCAGTACAAGTGTGTTTTGACTGTGATATAATGGCAGCGTGAACACAAGATTAAATACAGATGTCACACACTCACACTGTCTCTCCCAGGGAGCTGTGGTTTAGTCTGTAATTATTATCAGGAGTACAAACAGGAAATCAAAATTTATAAATGCAGTTTTAATGGTGCTCACATGTACTAAGACTGCGTCTTGCCTACCTCCTTTTGGTGGTACTTAATAGCCAGTTTGAGTCTTGCCAGGTCACTGTTGCCCTCTTCCTCCAATAAATTGATGTCATCTCTGTAGTTGAGGATCATCTCAAGCTCTCTGGAGCTTCTTGTCTGGTCCAAGAGGTCTTTGGCAAACTGTTTACACTGTTGAGAAAGCTCCTCGTATTCTGATTTGAACTCATTCTCCACCTGAAAGCGAGCGAGGGAGTGAGAGATAGAGGAGGGTAAAGTGAATAAAGGTGCCAAAGACATTAACTGATCTGGAAGAAGAGTATGACAGCTGAAATACAAGTGGGGAAACATTTTAAAGAACAGGTTTGTCAAGAAAGCGTTATTTGTGAATCAAATCTGGTCTCTGGGTATATTGTGTCAGTAAGTTGTTTCTAACAAAAGGTTTTCATAAGTAGAGTTTTAAGCATCCATACAGGATGAGTCTGACATACATATTGAACTGAAGTTTAATGTTTAAAACGCTTTGAATTAGTTTCACGCGTCATCTATTATGAAATGTTGCAATTGTTTTCATTGGTCAACTCCAGTGACTTGAGAATTTCCTTTCATGGTATCTCTATTGCTCTGATAATGAAATACATTTACCCAGACAGTTATTCATGCATTTATGTTTACTTAATTGACTGTCAGGTCTTTAAATGCCACACAATGCTATTATGAAAGCTCACACAAGTCAGTGAGGTTAATCAATCAGTACTGCTGTTCTTTAACGTCACACTGACTGCTGCTGCAGCTCCACTGTCCTCACCTTACTGAGCTCCTGCAGCTCCCAGCTGAGCCTGAACGCTGTGAGGAAAGGGTCCTCGCTGGAGAGCGCAATTAACGAAGGGCTGGACAGCGCTTTGTAGATGTTAAGACGTGAGCGAGAGTGCCGCAAGCTGTCCACGTCGGAACTAGACACACACTCCACACAGTTACAACGCACCTGCAGCATCAAACACATTTCAATGAGGTGCATGTAAACGATAATAGGATGCATCTCTGGTCTATTGTTACTGTATGTGTCACTTAGAATTACTTATTTATCATTCACACAATGGGGAGATTGTATACTTGGTATACACAAGATTTTGAGTCAATGTACTGTATGTGTGTACGGTAATAAACAAAGTGCAAAGATGAGTAAAAACTTCAACTTAAATGAATTAAAATGAATATGATTTCTTCACATTTAAATGCATGAGGTAAGGGCTTAATAGTGCAAAAGTGCAAAGCAGTCGCAAAGAATGTGGAATCCTTAACAGTTACAGGTTTATTGTCTCTGAATCGACAAGAATATAAAAACCCAGAAAGGCAACATGTATAAACACAAACTCTCAAAAACAAACCTTTTGGAAAATACACTTAGTGTCCATCATTTTTAGAACCAGACAAGCTTAAATATCCTCTCCTCAACTCTGTGTGTGCATTATTGAGCTCCAGGCTCCACGGGACAGCTAACCACTAGTTAGCTTAACTGCAATGAATGCTAGCAATGGGGCAGTAGGGAAACTGTCTCAAAGTCGTTCTCAAACTTTCTTTGCTTGTATTAATAGAGCTATGGTTATGCTTAACATTTGCTGTAAAAAACAAAAACAAAAACAAAAAAACAACTTGAAAATTACGAGATGCTGTCATGTACTGGGAAAGACATCCGCTGCCTCAGCCTCAAAGATACAAAGGGGCTTGTCACGGCTTGCATCAAATTGCAGTCAACGGTCTTATGTTTTGCTTTTTTCATGGCACATTTTCAGCACAACCTTACTGAAGTTCTACTGATACAGTTAAAGACTGTTGGGGAGAAAAGTGAATTTGATGACCTTTGAGACGGCTCTCTCCACTGCTGCATTGCGAGCACTGCAGCTGAGCTAAGTAGCAGTAAGCCATCCAGTGGGGATCTGGAGCTCTGTTATTCCCACAGAGAAGAGAGAGGGTTATCTATCTGCTTGTCTGGCTCTAAAATATGATGGGACGAAAAGCATATTTCCCCAAAAGTTGCTTGTTCCTTTCCATTTAGAATAACAATTAAAATCCAGTCAAAACTGACGCCAGGCTCACCTCATGTGGCTGAGGCATGGACACGCCTTTCTGCACCAGCAGTTTGATAATTTCATAGTTGTTGGTGTGAGCAGCGAGGATGATGGGAGTGATGTCAGGGGTGAAGTCAGAGAACTGCTTGTCTAATAAGATAGGAGGAACCTTTGGAAGGAGACAGGAGGACAAAAGCTTTCATCACACATAAATTGAAGGAGGCTGTAGAGGCAGGACATTTTGGCCAGGTGATACATCGCCAGTTTATGAGTCTTTTCCTTCCGTCAGGTGAAGCTGACTTGCTCAGGACATAGCGGAAGTACAGTAATTGATTTGGTTAAGCGCAGAGCTTGAAAGGCCTCTTGTTCACCTCAGGGTGCAGTTCCAAGTCCAAGGTCTTTACCGTGGAGTTCAATGGCATGGGGGGGGGGTTAAGAAAACAGATGTCATACCTTTTTTGATGCTGAATTGAAAACTGTTCAAACACCAGCGTGAAATTACTCTTTTGGTCAAAGTTCCACACAAAATGCAATCTATATCAAAACTACTGTGAGGGTAACAATGAACACTTCACAGAGGAAATCATTATTTCCGGAAATAAAGTCATTCCACGTATCCCTCTTATCATCCAACTCCAGCTTAGCCTCTTGACATGACCGGGTTCTCTCATCTAATATTACAAAAAAAATCTGTAAGCAGTGTAACGTTCTCCAGTGGCAGATTTTCATACAAGAAGACACAAGTGACAGCAAAGCGCCGCGACAAGGCGACAAGGGATACATGCTCTCTTATGCGAGTCCCACTAAAGATTTTTAACTCTACTTTCGATCTTGACTCGCTTTCTCATGACACATTTCAGTATATTTGTAGCAACTGATATCCATGAGAATAAGATGCCTCGTAGGCTCATAACAGTGAGTGATGTATTTGGAAATCTAACGCAGTAATCAACATATAAGGTTTAAATCACTTCACGTCCTGTACCCTTCGCACACATAGTTGTGTGAGGGAAGACAGGAAATAAGTTAGGAATAAAATGTGTGCAGCCTAAACAAGTCAATTCAAATCTTATTTGTGTAGGCCAAAGTCATAAATCACAGTTTGCCTCGAGATACAACACCGCCTGTCCTTAAACTGTTGACTCAAATGAGTAAAAACTATTAAAAAAGAAAAACAAGTTGGAAAAAAAAAGCCAACTAGAAATCTTCACGGAGGGATCACTCTTTCTCTCACAGGACGGATAATATGCAGTAAATTCTGAGAGAGCAAATCAATACACAACCAAGACCCAATTGATTTGGCTCCCACATTATTGCAGGGAGATACATGTATAATCACAATTCATTGATTTCTTTTTGACAGACTTAATATTTAAGCCTTTACTGAGCGCATCAGGAGGAGAAGAAATCACAATCGTAAGAATGAATGTAAATATTCTGCTCAATCTAGTGGACGATGATGCCGTAGGTTCCTTCATGACAGCGGATTTTAGATGATTATCTAAAATATTTATCTTCTTCCGTCATAAAGTTCAGTTTATTTTGTCTTGATTTAAAGAAATACTCGTTTTAATGACAAATATCTTTATGACCCTTTGCATCATCCATTTTTCTCCCCCCAAAAATATTATCATCTAGGGTTCATTTCCTCACAAATGTTTCATCATCCATATTACACCTAAAAAGAATTATCATGTGTATGCTGCCAATATGTCATTTCAATCTCAACTCCAAAGAGAGGCACCGAGCCATGGCAGAAGTCATTGCTCGCACATTTCTAAAAAGCATTATTCTCTGCTCGACATGTGGGACGAAGACGCCAAAAGAAGGAATTACAGCCCATTTGTGGCGCGTATTTGTTTGTCATATAAATACCAGGCATTCAGCATCAGCATATTGATTAAAAATGCAACATTAGCATCTGCTGCGTGAGCCACTCTCCACTACTCAGTGCATTTGTTCCCACTGCTCTTTTTCAAGCCTCCCCACGGGCTTCCTTGTGTCTTCCTACACAATCGCAAATACTTGTTGGTGATAAAAATGGGACACAGCAGTCTTATTTTTTGAATGACACTGCAGAATATTACCTCCCGTTGTTGGGCATTCAGGCATACTGGAGTCTATGTTTGGAGGAGGACTCCATTACGTAACTATAGGAGAACATGAGAAGTAAAAAAAAAAAGATAAAACAAAAAGCTTTTATAACTGAGACAGAGCCTCCAGACACAGCTGACACCCTTCCAAGCCTGTTGGCCATCAGCATTGTGAACAGCCTGATGTATTATCCTCCTAGTGTAGATAATACATGAGGCTGTTCACAATGCTGATAACCAATAACGCTTCTTGGCATGATAACAAATAAACCACATCACTTGCCAGTTTATTTCAGACATGTCCATTCAGGCAGCCTGCAAAACAAGAAGATAAATACACACAATTCCAGCAAAAGCATAAAACGAATTTTCTTATTAATAAATCTCAGGGAACTGACAGGTAAGATTCTCTTTTCCCACACAGCCTTTTAATATACGTGATGAGGATTTCTTGGGGAATTCCATACAGTGAGATGATTTATTTTCCAAACCTAGTTATGCGATAGGAAGGGACACTATCTCAAGAAGACATTAAGGTAAAGAGGAAATGTGGTGGCTGGTAAATTTCACGTCTGAGGGGGTTTAGATTATTTGGCCTCTGTATTTCAGTCCTCCATAAAACTGATTCGGCTCCCTTTCTGCACTCTCTTTTGTTGACTAATACACTTTTTTTATTTACTATTTCACTTTGTGCCAAAATGAGCTGCTTCACTTGTCTCAGTTGATGAAGGGAGCCAAAAATCATCTGTCCTTGAGAGGTTTATGGTACGTTCCTGCTGATAGACAGAGATAAGAGAGACGGGAACCTGTGAGGCATGTGTGGGTCCAAGAGAAGTGTCACCTTGAAAATAATTCATTCGATCGTACTTGTTTAGATGATGATGTCATTAGAACTAAAGTTTTTTTTCCAAAAAACTGGACAGAGCGCTGAAAGATTTCGGAACGTGTCAGTGACAGTTTCTATGAAGCCTTATAACGCATTACAAATGTGCTTATAATGCATTACAACGCTTCAGAAGTTCATAGTTATAAGCACTCATGGTTATTTATGATGCTGTATAAAAACAATCAGAACTCATAACTTATTTTGAACACACTTACAATGTGTTAGCCTGTGAATATAGTAAGAGGCATCCATAAATATTCAGAATGCTTCATAGCAATAATCATCACACACTATAATACCTTTTGACACACTTTGATCTTTTCAAATACAGCGAGTGGGTGGCAAATATGTGGTACTGACACTTGACTTTCGAAGTTCTAATAAAGTGTCCATCACTGCGTTATCACCCGCCCGCTGAGGACACTGCAGCCCCCTGCAGTTTGTTTGCTAGGCACACAGATCAGTAGATGATGCAAGCAACACGAGATTGCACTACATCCTGCAACACCTCCGCACCCCAAGGGAAGTATAAGAGAATCCTGTTTGTGGGCTTCAGCTCCTGCGGTGAACACAACCATCCCAGACGGTCCCCTAAATATCAGCCTCCACAAGTTCCATCACCAATCCATCATCCAGACAGTCAGGACTGGTTCCTCTCCTCCCACACAAACCACCGTGCCCCTCTCTTTGAATCCTTAAATTTTCAGATGGCAATAAGGTCATCAGCCTCATGAACAGTTTGCCCTAAATCCGATGAGAGGGGATATGAGAGCCACGGCCTTCATTTAAAATTTATACATCAGGAAATTATGCAGGTAACATCAATGCAGACCCATCACACACCTGTGAAAAGAGCTATCCGAGCACCATGTACCAAAATAACACATTTGCAATTGCAGCCTTTCACTCTCTTCTCAACTTCTCTGTGAATTTCATCCTCCAGCCCCCTTTTTCCTTCTTCCAATTAATATATCTTTTCTATGATTAGCTTCCAGATTAGTGTCAAAGTGCCACCGGCCTCTTTGACTGCACACAGTTAAAAGAAATCTAATTATACACTTCAGTGCGTTATCTACTGGAAAGTGGTCATAGGGGCAATAGCTGAAATATTTATATAATCGTATCAAATATCCCTGAATATATCATCTTAAGTGCAGCATACTTTTAATCCAGTTCTTTGTTGATTGGTAAAAGAACATCCCATCAAAAATGAAGCCATGCTTTCATGCTCTTTCCTAATTCTTTATTTTGGGGCAAAAACAGAACAGTTCTGTTGCTTCTTAATAAGCGAGGGACAGGCCTTCACAACCTCATTTCCATCACATTAGTTTGTCTTGGCTCTTGCCATATGTTACTAATTAGATGCCACATTTTTGTGCTCACATAATGTATACTGTGTTAAAAATATATCTCTATATATACACATATATGTGTGTATATATATATATATTTATACACACACACACATACATGACAAGAATATAATAAACCTTTGGATTAAGGATATATCATTTTCTCTCAGTGAGCATACTCATTAAATATTTTTCTTAAAAACACGTCTGTTCTTCAGTTGACAGGAAAAAAAAAACTTTATGAAGACAGCTTATGAAGTATCAGCTTTTGTTGTAGCTAATACAACTCGGTCATTATTTTTAACAGTACAAAAAGCTTCAAGCAGCAGCATGCGGTGTACAAGTTGCATAATGACTTCCTGGCTAATGCTGAATTCTATCCTTCTATCCTTCTCACAATACACAGTTACTGAGACCAAAGCATGTCAGGTTAGAAATGATCAGGATATCGACAGAAAAGTTTGCCGAAGTGATATTGATGCTTTCACTTAAATTAATCTATAATTGTGTGCTGTGTGTCAGGGATGCACAAACATTGCTTCAAGCTCGCCTCACTTGAATAATGCAATATTTATTTGCAACCTCTTTCTCACCTGCATGCCGCCACTTGGCTTCTTATGATTTAGCAGCAGCTCCACGGCTCCCACAACTTCCTTACGGATGGCGTGCAGCAGGGCATCGCCGACGTAGACATTGAAGCTCAGCAAGAGTTCAATGATTTCCAGGTTCTCATTCTCAATGGCGATGAGCAGCGCGGTGCGGCCCAGAGGATCGATGCAGTTGATGTTGATCTTGAAGTAGATCTCTGCTTCCTAACAACAAGAACAACAAATGAAAGTCAAAGTTGGATTAAAGAGTTACACTTTGTGTTAATGTAGCAACAGACAACTTTGTCTTCACCTACAGTGCTGGTGTTGAATTAGCATGTATGAAGAAAGCACTGGGGGATAATCTCTATACATATTTTCCACAATCGTAAGATGAAGCCAAAATGTTAACAAATTACACTTCCAACAATATCACTGTCTGATATCAAAAGTTTTGTCTTGTGTTTCCTGCACACACAATTGTCATTTGTGTTTGAGTGTTTTATAAGACTGAATGCATGAGACCATGAAACCAGAAATCAATTAATCATATAAGAAAACAATCTTGTAAGTTATCGGGACAGTCGAAATCCATTTGTAAATTACTCCACTCACATTGTATGTAAAATAAATGTGATCAATGAGAATGCTTATTTTTTTGTTGAAGCAGTCTCTGTTTTAATATACAGTATATTTGCTACTTTATTTCAGTCATGCAACATTTCCTAGTAGTGCAACAAGTATCTGAGGTGTTTATGTTACCATGGTTACATTGGTGGTGTTGCAGGGTGTTCAGGATGGAGGACCACGGTCGAAAGGAGATCCAATTAGCGGACATTCCCTGAACAGGGAGTACGAGTTATAGCTACTATAGATGGAACACAGCTTTCATTTCCCCCTTATAGCATAGTGTCATTAACTATGCAACTATGAGGCACGGTTGGTTTTGGATTATTTGTTTTTTTTTTACTTTCTGGGCATCTCAGGGAATGTAGCAGCTGATCTAAAGCAATACTTTACGCTTACTTGAGATCTGACACTTATCATAATGGCTGAGCATTACCTATAAATCACTACTGAATTATTCTAATAAGATTGGACGTTTAGTGTATCATCCATCCATCTTTCAGAGTTTTTGAAGCTTTATTGATTTATTCATTCACCAAATTAATCATTTATTCAGTCATTGATGCAATACACACACACACACACACACACACACACACACACACACACACACACACACACACATACACACACACACACACACACACACACACACACCTCGAGAGCCTGTTTGACACTAGCATAGTCCCCCTTCTCCACAGCTCCGAGGTAGGCCTTCTCAAGGGGCGACAGCTCCGACTCAGCCCGTACGATTCTCAGCGGGATGCGGTCCCGGTACGAGGAGCTGTCAGTGCGCCGGTAGTACAGCTGTGACATCCCCCCAGGATTCAGACCAGCACTCTGCTAACAGCTGCTGCCAGGCCGGGGGAGTTCACACTAGAGAGGAGAGACAGGGACAGAAGTGTTACTGTCAGAGGAAAGCAAAGATGAAGATGGAAAAGAGGTGAAAGGATTACAGACGGAGCGGACAGCGCATCCTTCGCCACTCCTAACATAAATTTCACATAAAGCTGACCAGTGCATCTCTGAGAGTCATCGTTTAGTGACTTAGTGACTCTTTAAATTTCTTCTGTCATTTCAAATTGATTTTGCCCTCCAAGTGATAAACTGGACATTTCTCCAAACTGTTTGTCATGCATTTTCCTCAAAAACCAACCAAATATTCATACCAAAGTATTTTCATGATATTGCCATGTCTGTGAGGACAATACTCATAAAATTGAATGACAAGGTCAATGGAAAAATAAACATGTATAAAAGTATATCGATATTCACCAAAACATATTTCTCTCAGTTGATCACGTAAAATTCAGTACGCAGACATTTTCCCAAATTTTCAGCATTTATTAAAAAAAACAAAACAAAACAAACTTTTCCAGGCTTTAAAAATGCTTTTTTTTAAAACCTATTACTTTTCCAGTATTTTTATGAACCCTGTAAACCACATCAATGACTGAAGGATTAAAATAAAGAAAAGACACAAAAAAAAGATAACCAGCAACTGAATCTGATGCCAAAATAGCGGATTTCTTAGTTCCCGAGCAGCTTTCATCAATATATGTAGCAAATCTTGCTAATTGACTGACAGCAGCTATGTTACTGGTTGCCTGGTGACAGCAAATGGACACTTGCTGCACTTTTACCTTCCCAGTAACAGTGTGGCTTTCTCCTGATAAGGCACCAGCGACCATCTCCATACTCCCTGCAGTGTGGCAATGATGAAACCATTGCAGCCGTCTTCAAATGACTGCACGTAGCGATAATATATTTCAGTTGGCATATGCACAGTAATGATGAAGTAACCAATGTTTTGGCATTTCTGTATGAATGTGAATCAGTATCAGCGTGTGAGAAGACTTTCAACACTGAACAGATGCACTACAGAGTCAATATAAACACAAGCGGTGAGCTTTGTTATCACAGTTCCCTAACACTCTTTGGATGAGGTTCAGGCTTTAAGGACTTGCAGGAAAAGTGAAAAAGCTGTGCAGTAAAACGCTGAACATGATAAAGTAACAAAATTCCTAAGTACCCGCTTCTCGTGCTGGAAGAACTTAATATTACTTTATAAATAATTAATCAGCAGGCCAAAGAAAATGTGGGGTTTTTTGCCCTAAAGTTAAAAGGCTTCTTCCTTGGCACATGTGTCACCTCTCTGATAAGTTTCAGGAACATTAGTCAGATACAATTTGTGTAAAAATATTCAGTTCAAAGCCTCTAATTCTCAAATAGTTAGCATGGAAATGACCTGGCGTCGACTATTCCAGTATATGGCTTCTTCCCGGCAGATTCTGAGATACAATGTGACTGCTCAGCATTCGTGCCAGTAACGCCAACATTCCTACAGCCTGATGTGCTGCGAGAGCTGGTTTAACAACGGCAAAATGGTTGCCATTGCTGGCTGGTCCTTTTTAACAACCCAAGTTGTAGAAATGTTCTCCAAATGTTCTCCACGTACTATATATTTTCAAACCAGGACAAAAAGCAATCTAAAATGAAAGGCCCCCCACCTCATTTGAGATTGTGGGTGTCAGTTTGGTATTTCTGAAGCCCTCAGCGGAACAATTCCACTTTGAATCGAAAGTACCTCTGAATTGGCTACATGGGGACCTGCAGTCATACTGAAATACTTCAATCTTCAGAGTGAGGCAGAGTGAAAAGAATTCTCTCTGAAGAAGATGAGCATCCACTGAAGTGAGACAGAGAAACACTTAGGGCTGATACAAGGGCCCTTTTTTGGGGGGGCAAATAGGTCACAGCGCCACCTATTGGCAAAAGGAAACAACCCAGTCATGTACTCCTGGTGGGTCTGTGAGTTTCCATTGAACCGTATTACCGTGGTGAGGTAGCAAATTTTGATATTTCACCATAGAACCAAAAACTGCAGTAACTAGACTCCACATGGTCTGATTTTTTTTTCCCAAACTTAAAAAGTTTAATGAGCGTACCGACCTGAAGACATCAACAGGCTGGATTTAAGTCGTAGCACCATCAAGTGGTTACAGGAAGTAAAAGTGATGTAACCAATATCATTTGATGTACATCAAAATAACTGTGTTGTCTAGCAACATAATACTGTACGAAGTAAGCCTGTGCTCTCTATCGCCACCTAGTGGATGCAGAAACACACATTTGTGACAGTGCATTGGTTAGTCTGTTACTTCATGCAAAATCCAAACAATATCAGGTGTAAGGGCCTGCTCATCAGCTCTAATGTGGGGCCTGAGAATGAGAATGCCAGGGGGTGAGCGAGTCTTATTGTTAGTACATCCTCTACTAGGGCTTTCTGGTTTGACAGAGGTCTTACATGGCAGCTGATGTCTTACTGTAGTAGAGAAACACATTAACTTGACATTGTGAACTTTCTGAAATTACAAAGTGAGGGCACCATCACCCACCACCCACCACTTCCTCTGTTCTGACAGACCTGACAGAAAATACAGATGCATCCTGTGCAGAAGCCCCAGTTACAGCTTGCTGGGATCAGCGCTGAGCAGTTTTACTACACAAAGAGTGTAGCAGCACTCAAGTGCAGTATCAGAGACTGAAGTATATAAATACTACCAGCTTTCCAAGAGACACTGTGGCACGTTTAGGGAAGCCAGAAGAGTGAGATTAAACAATCATAAAATGATCAGCTCTCACAGTTGCAGCTGTACTAAAGGGTGCCTTCAGAAGATGAGTGACAGTTTAAATTTTTTTTTAAGAATCCAGAGAATTACGTGGATCACAAAATATAGCTATTATTTCTTTTATCTTTGTACTATATTTTTTCCAGTATGAAGGGAAAAAAAACAACCTAACCTTTGAGATGATGCACATTGGAACTTTGCTGAAGGTCCTTCCTTTGGAAATTAGCCCAAGACCATGCATTCAACAGACGTTTAAAGCCTCAAGTGAATATTCCCTTTATCTATCTAGTAAAGCATGGTCCCCCAAGAGTCAAAACTGCGGTGTAGCGCTGCGAGGAGACCCGCTGCCTTACGCTTGACCGTCTTTCTCCTGCTGTTTTATTCTAGTATGCATTCTCCACTCTCATTTTCAGAGACTTGCAATACTCCAACTGTACATCCAGATTTCTCGGATCACGATCTCCATTCGGTTTCATTAATGAGAGGAAAACGCAGGCACACCGCAGTTGGCTCACCGCGAAAAAAAAAAAAATCCTGGAAACGAAAATGAGGAAGTTTCCCCAGTGCTACCCGGCCTGCTTCCAGTTCCCCCCTCGGCATGCAGGGTGTATTTTGCGGTGTGTTCTCGCTTACTATCCACCTGTTGGGTTGATTGGATGAAGAGCAGCTCCTCCACAAATAGACGCCGAGCTGAGAGCGCTGATGCCTGGCAGGCGGTCTACGGAGCGCTGCTGCAGACTGATGGTGCGCACTTGGAGACGCATTGAACACAGTAGCAGAAAGAGAGAGAGAGCGAGAGAGAAAGAGAGAGAGAGAGAGAGAGAGAGAGAGAGAGAGAGAGACGAAGAAAGATCATCCAAACTCAGCGAGACGATCAGCCGCAGAATGGATTCGCATTGCTCTCCATACAAATGAAATCCTCCTAACATCACTTCCATCGTCACATTCAGCTTTAGAGTACATTTGTGCAACACAAGCGCTGATGAAACAGCCAGCAAATTAAGGCACTGAGCAACATTTGAACCATTTCATTTCAAATGACCTCTTTGCTTATCGACACACAACTTTCATTTATAAGAATTACATACAGACACAATTCTGCAAATGTGGATTTTTTTTTTGGGATATACATGCACAACGCAAATGTAATTACATTTGCTTGGACTTGATGGACAAGCAGTGAAAAAGAGCAGCGTGACATTAGTAATAATTTTGGCTTCAATCATTTGAATATTTCATTTGGCAAATTTTACACCCTGCTGCAGATTTAGTTACTGCATTAATACATTCGTGTATATTGTCCCTCCAACAAAAGAGGCCTAGTTCGTCTGAGGATTCATGAACTGAGAAAACATGTTGGTGTCAGGTTTACTTTCCTCACCGATCAGCTCAAGGAGGACTTTACTCTTCTCCCGCTCTTTGTTTTGCTGACTTATAAGCGTGTTAAAGCTATAAATTCATCCTAATCGTGTGCAATGCTGTTCAGTGTCCTCTGACATGTTTATGGAGTCTCCAGGCCAGATTCATTCCTTCTTGTGTGTGTATGTGTATGTGTGTGTGTGTGTGTGTGTGTGTGTACGGGTGCATGTTTGTATGAGTGTGTGTGTGTTTATGTTTGAAGAACTTGGATTTAGACTGCAGATCCAGACACAGTGAAATGTCACCGGGGACAGATTTTTTGGGCACAGGGAGCCATTGATTACTCAGTGTCTGCTTCTGTCAGGACAGAGATATACTGGCAAATGCGATTGTGTGCTTTGGATGGAAGATGGATTCATGGATTTGCACGACATTCAAAAACAAAACAAGACACAGTAGTAGTGCAGTAGTGCACTGCAATTTTGAGCTTTTCTTTCACCTTAGCAGATCAGCGTGTGACAGTTTTGCCTAATTGTGTACAGATAAATACTATAGAACCTCTCCTTCCTTTACTTGTGGATGTTTCTTGAAGTATTTTGTGCATTAAAAAAATGCCCAATTCCCCATAATTTCTTTGATGCATTGTGTGAAATCAAATTGAATGTCTGGGCCCATGGGATGACAATGTTCATGCAGACTCAGACTGAATCCCTCACACACACACACACACACACACACACACACACACACACACACACACACACACACACACACACACACACACACACACACACACACACACACACACAAACCCTCTCTGTCACAATCATAAAGTCTTTGAAAACCATTACCGAATTTCATTAAAACTAAACTAAAAAGAACACTTCCATTAATGTGAGGGCAAAATCATCCCTCATTTCAAAGATCAGTTGATCTATTCAATCAAAAATAATCGGGGAAACAGAGCCATAGCGGCAGAAAATGAAGCATGACAGGAACGAAGGGAAATTAACAGTGGATTGAAACAAAGGTGTTGTAGCGGTGAGGCCTGGAACCATTATGTTCCAGTGAATCAAAGACAAGATAATCAATAGTCAATTAAGGTGAGGTGAGCTACTGTACCATCAATGCTCTGTTGGTCAGTTTCCTTAACAAAGGCATGAAAGCATTATGTAGAAAGTAGAGCACATTAAAAATACACTCAACAGAACAGAGTATGTAAAGCTGACTGGTCAGAAATCAAAAAAATATTATTGTTCTAAAAATAGTTCCGAAGCTAATTCTTCTCCCGTAAAAGGGCCTTGCAAGGAGACTGATTGGAACGGGCGTTTAAACAACATCCCCGCAGAGTGAAAGCAAAACAGCTGAAGACTCCACTCGACCTCACTGACTCTGATTTAATCACTTTTTAGAGGCAGCCCCGTGACAACAGCGCAGAGCTTTTTGCTTTAATGAAGGCAGAGTTTCTTGCACTGTTTGGTAAAATTTGCCTTGGGGGGGAAGCAGAATACAACTTCTCCAGCAGTGGGGGTGGCTGCTTTGCTAACAGTTGCCTCATGCTAGTGAATTCCTCCAGTCAGAAAAGTGTTTTGACACAAAAATGCTGAAGTTTATTGCTTACGCGGGCAGAAAGCCAGCGTTATTGCTGTGCTTGTTCGGGAGGACTATTTCACAAACTTTTTTTGCTGTTGCCGACCCTTTTTAAAAAAAAATATATTTTGGGCATTTGTACTTGCCCTGTCACTCCTGTGTTGTATTTTTTCAAACAAGAAGAACATTTTGTTGTAGATGCCCACAGAACTGGGGAGGGTTGCAGGATTGACATGAGTATTCACAGAGGCTCTCTTGAAGAGGGACGACACTGTGCAGCAGGATGTTTCTGCAGCCAACAGGCACCATCTCTCTCTGTGAAATGCTGCATGCCCACCATTCCAACATGAACATCCTGCTGGCAGTGACATCTTCCTCCGCAGCACCCCCTCTGTCCATCCGTCTCCTCCATCTTCCCACCTTGTCTTCCTATCTCCACCTCACACACACTTTTTCTAACACTGCCGCAGGTTAAACCACTTTAGTTGAAAGCCTGACAAAGCACTGTTGCAGGTGTGTGTGTGAGTGTGTGTGTGTGTGTTCCCTGAAATCTAAACTTATGTTCTAAACCAGAGTTTCTCTTTCATCTCCATGGAAACGGGCAGCTCTGCCTTCATCCTGTTCCAGTCTTTGGAGAATAATCGGCCACCCTTTCATGAAGTTACACCATGTATAGAACCAGATTTTCAAAAGGCAGTGCCCCTGTCAACAGCACAATTATATAACTCACAGGTTTGCATAACCCCTCTCTTCTTCTGACTGCATATGTGAGAGCGAAGCTATATTTTGTATCTGTGGCTCCTGGGGTACCCTGTGGTTAATGTGGCTATCGCGGCTGTTTAAATCCCCATTACTCTCGTGCTCTCTGAGAGGCTACTTGGTAATTAAAATGGATTTGTCTCTGTCCTCCCAGGGCAAGGCGGGGGCTGCCACCCTGGAGTTTGTCTTAGAGTAAGCAAAACTGAGCAAGGGAAGAGCATATGAGCTCAGTGAGCTCAGGGACTCATGTGCCGATGTACTTCTTTATACTGTGAAGATACTTGCCACTGTACCTTAAAGTATTACTTCACTCAAAAATGTATTTTGACCCAAAATGCTTTTTTTTCACTGGTGCATCATATCTGTTACCCCAAAATAAATAAAAAAGAAAAGAGCGAGCCATGTATATCTAAATCCAAGCTAATGGTGGCTGACAACTAACAACCCCAAAACTGTCCAAAAAAGTAAGTTTAAAAACTCTCTGGCACATCCTCTCCTTTATCCAACCGTGGGCTCATTGATCCATGGATCAAAGTCGCCATTAGCTTTGAATGAAATGTTTCTGGCTCTTTCTGCATTCTTGAGTCACAAAGAAATGGAGTAGCGAGGCAAATTTGTTTTTGTGAACTCAAGACACCCATTTGTGAGTATTTGAAAGTTCCTTCTCCTTCTGTTTGCAAAAGTTAAGGAGCCCAGAAGGAAACAACTTTTCCTTTGTTTTATAAAGGCACACCAGACATAAATTATTTAACACTAACAGTGTTGGTGATGTACCATTTTTGAAAAATCTTGGTTCTGTATAAAAAAAAAAGCATGTATAAAAAACGAATTTCCTTTTGTCGTAACAGCAATGTTTCAAGATATACTGGCAATATACTTCCTCACCTGGTAAGTGTGACATCTAATACTACACAGGAATTGAAGGAGGAAGCAAGGGAGAGATTTTGTGAGAGAATAAAGTTGTGCTACAGGTTAGCGTGCACTTGTTTCATTAATATTCCTAATTTTGCCAAAGGCAAGAATAAGGCTTTTTAGTTTCATGTGAAATCCCACCTAACAGCAGAGCCTGCAGATACATTCTGTGAGTGGCAGACATTCCTTCTTGAATATAGAGTGAGTACATTTCTTAAGGCATTCAAGAGATATTTCCGGTGTAATGCTTTGACACTTTTAGTAACTTCTCTTGAGTTATACATACAAGTGATGCACAGATGAGGTAAACAGGTCTTCCTGGGAAACAGCTTTCTGCAGAACTGGCAACACTGCTGGGTTATCACTCTCCAGACCCCAGAGAGAATAAACAGATTGTCTCACACATTTCCTCTGTAAGCACACCTTGAAGATCGGTGCAAGTGCGCTGACCCTTGTGAGGGAACAGCTTTGATTCCTCCGCAGCGATCTCTCAAGGACATGGCATTTATCTGCAGTTAACTTTGGCTTATGTAACATAAAGTAAAACCATGTGGGTTTTACCCTTTCAGAAGGGCACAAATGCCTCCATAGGAGCTATTCTCGATTTGTTTGGTTGACAGAACTTTTCAAAGACCGCAAATGCAGAGGGTTATTTGGACGATTAAACCATGAAAGATGATGGACATTAAAACAGCCCGACTGTTAATGTTGCCAATTCACAAAACGTACATCTGAACCGTGAAAGGGCAATGGAAGATTATCTCTTCATCTCACTTGGGTTCGCAGCAACCATGTTATTATTAGAATGCAAATACAAGTGGTTTTACTGAAATTGCCAAAACAACATAACATGCCCGCTTTTCCTCTTATCTATCACCAGCAGCTGTTTGGCCTGCGGCTGTTTATTTGGAATTCCTTGTCTGCCTTTAAAACTACATTAAGAAGACAAAGAGCTGCATTTTAACTTGCATTTGTTCAGGAAAGAAAAAAGCCTCTCTCGGCTGACGGTTAAGTAACTTAATGATAAAAGAGCAGCCTTTAGTCGGAAGAATGTGTTGGCATGCAGACACACTGAGGCGAAACTGCGCGGAGCTTCAAATCCATAAGAGAACGCCACCAAGACGGGACTCGCGTTTTCATTCAATGATGGTGTTCTTTTCTGTCTATTGTTAGACGGTGGAAATATCTGAATGGCTCCATAAGTCCAGCTGTGGCACACTTGTTTGTAAAGTGATCTGATCCCTCATGTGAAATTAACTAACCACTACGGGTTCATTATTAGGAGACAGTGCATCAGTACTAAACTTATTTTCCATTTTTACATTTTGCATAGCTTTGGCCTCAGACTTTATTATTAATAGCTTAACCAATAAGAGAGTCAGCTCCAATCAGAGACCCTGCTTTGAAGTATAAGCTCCAGGTGAACCGAGATATTCTGTAAACTGTCTGGTGCAAATTGAATTCAACAAATCACCCAAAGGTGCATGGTGGTGCAGTGGTTAATACTGTCCCCTCACAACAAGAAGGTTCCGGGTTCAAGTCCCAGCTCGGGCCCTCTGTGTGGAGTCCCCGTGTCTGCGTGGGTTCTCTCTGGTACTCTGGCTTCTTCCCACCATCCAAAGACATGCAATTGGGGACGAGGCTAATTGAAAACTGTAAATTGACCGTAGGTGTGAATGTGAGTGTGAACGGTTGTTTGTCTCTCTATGTTGGCCCTGCGATGGACTGGCGACCTGTCCAGGGTGAACCCTGCCTCTTGCCCGTTGACACTGGGATAGGCTCCAGCCCCCCTGCGACCCTTAATGTGTAGGAATAAGCGGAAGACGATGGATGGAAATCACCCAACATGCTTCTTTGGTATTTTGTACATGCTTTTGTGTCTACAGACACCAGGTCAGAAGAATAACTTCCACTGCAGACAGACCGGAGGTTGTGTTATTAGCTGGTCTCCCAACCCTTTCGAAAAAAAAGTGCCTTTGCGTGGTGTTTCCTCTCCTACAGTAGCTGACTGGCAGCAGTCGCTCTGTTGAAGATGCTCACCCGTTGGTCTACAAGTATATGAAAGCACTAGGAAGTGTGGTGGACGCCAGAATTCAGAAATGACAAACACAAGCTCCACTAAGCTTTCCAACTCCACATCTATCTCTGCTGGGATCCTTTCCATAATGTTGTCGAGACACTTAGAATTCAAATCTGAGCTGTCAGAGGCAGAAAAAAAACCCAATTTTTACTTTGTTAACTTTCAATCCCATTACAGTCATTTCCTGATTATAGCACTCTTGCTCAATAGTGGAATTATTCCAGTAATTTTTTGGTTGTCTCTAGAAATTAATTAACGAAGGACCAGCCTGGAAATGGCAGCTGCCAGAAACACTGGGCTTTATATGTCACAATATAAATGACTTTAAGAGCCTTGTTTTGTATTTTTCATGTCACTCTGTCACATTATGTATGTTTGATGGGGCTGGACCTCTCCATACGTATCACGGTATATGGGTTATAATGTGGTTATATCGCAGAACAGTTCTTTTTCTTATGTGTGTCCACCACTAATATAACCCTTTTTTCCCTGTTCTAAAATCATTTATTTATTTATTCATTGTGTCGTTGTTATGATTGATGTGCTGAGTGCCATGTATATCAATTATTGAACAATGGACTCACCTACAATTTTAATAGACTTCTTTTAAAGACTTTTAAATGTCAAACCTGAATTCAACATCACCGCATTTTTTTTTTACCCTCAGATTAATGCCATTGAATTTCACGCACGACATCACTGTTCTGACAGTGTCACATGATGGGTGGTAGTGAGGGGAAGTCTGGAAGAGGGTTTTTTTGTGCTAAAATCCTATCTAACCGAGTTCATTGCATTGACACATTGTACAATTTTTTTTTCCCTAAAAGAGAATATAACTCCAAGAAGATGTTATTAGCGAATAACAATAAAGATAAAGTTTTGCAAACTTCAAAACAATCTTAACCCCTGCTGGAGTTGATAGGTTACAACCAAAGATTCTTCTGATTGAAATGCATGAAAATCTGTCATGAAAAAGAAAATGGAAATTTGTACCCATTTACACAAAAGTAATAGATTTAATTTCTTTTTAACTAACACATAAGTGATACTGTTGTTTCACAGTGTGTGTCCTCATCAGGAGAAACCTGACCTTGAGCCATAACATTTCATATCAAACATGCTTTCAACATTAATTAAATCAAAACCAGGGATTGCGATCATAGTTATCCTTTTGGTATATTTATATATTATTTAATGTTGTATGTATGCATGTATAATATGCTGTAATTCTAAGAAGAACTTAATAATACTGACTATATGACGAGCATCAGACACACTCCACTACCATCATCACTTGATCCGAATTGCTGCAACGCAGTGAGGCTCGTTATTGTCGAGTCTTGGAGCTTTTCATTTAATTTCAGTATTTTCTACGATTTTTTTTTATCTGGTTCTACAGTCAGTGGTCATTTGCACTTGTCTTTGCTGGATCTTGCACAATTGGACACTTTGAATAGACACATACTGGCACACAGATGAGCCTCCGCTGGCATCAGACCCCTGTTAGGTCTAGCTAATTTACTGAGCTTCCTTGTTCCTTCTTTCTGTCATCAATTTCTAGCAGTAGGTCTATAATGTATTTCCACTTAGTTAACCATTGTACAACGTACAGGAAAGAAAACCCATAAGGGCAGTTAAGAAGCAACATGTCTAACGAGAAATACGTCTTGTGGCATCAGACACACTTTAATCAAGCCTTTGCGAGAGTCATTTCTCCGAGAAAACGGCAGGGTAGACATGCTGTAATTATATTTCACACAGGCTGGCTGCAGGATTTGATTTCCCTGCTATAGTGTATTTCTCCTAGAGGTCATTGTGTTTAAATGGTGAGACAAAATCCCAGAATATTATTTGTTGCAAATATGAAAGTATCTACCCCAGACAGAAGCACGGATTGATTTGCTCACCATGTTTGATGAAGAGCAGCTGTTGAGCCAAACAGCAGTGTAACCTGTAGGTGCATCTTCTGCGCTTGAATTCCCCGCAAACGTGCACATCAGCAGACTGGTGAGGGGACAAAATTGAGATTATGATGCAAAGGCACTCTCATGTAGTTCAAACAATAAGGTCTTGAGTTGAGAGCAAGTCAGTTATACATGTGGAGGCAGCCAAAACTATCCATTGGAAAAAAAACAACACCACAAAATCTATCAAACAGACATCCAGGTAGGATGTTAGTTTCCTTTTCTTTACATCTGAGCAGATAACCCATAATCTCCCGTGTTTTGGTTTCGGTCCTGTATTAGGGTCAGATCAAGGTCACATTGTGTTCTCACTGCAATCCACAGAAACAGACCACTGGGAGAGGTGGTTCTGGACTGGTTAATTTGGTCCCTACCCAGTGTAAAATTGTTGCTCCCACAGCCACACAAATGAGCTGTACCAGAGATAGAAGCACAAATCACTGATATTGATTTATCTGTCTGGCAACTGGCAACCAGTCCAACCAGTCCTTCGCGTTTCACAACAGGATGCAACAGATATTAAAGTTCAAGTACTGTAAGTGGTACAACAACAGAGAAGTCAGCACCTCCTACCTCCTGAGAGGGATTTCTGTGCAAAAAAAATAACACAGATTATTGGATTCACAGACAGTATTTAAAACTGTTTTGAATTGAGAGTGAGATCTGTGAGCATGTGTTCAGAAGCAGAGGAAAGTGAGTGCTGGATTGCTAACATGAGGGAATGAAGGGAGCAATAACGGCACAACCCTGTTGCTAAGGCTGCTCTTCCCTTGAGATGCAGCTTTGTGTGTCAGTGTGCTTGAAGATAGTCTGCAAGTACCTGTTTACATGAAGCATCTGTGTGTGTGTGTGTGTGTGGGTGCGTGGGTGCGTGCGTGTGTGTGTCTGTGATTTGATGACATATCTCCTAACCTCAGTGAAATAATGTGTGAGCCAGTATGGCCCCAAGGGAGCTAGTGGAGAGCCAGGTGCTGGCCCCTGACTGACCCTGTCTATCAAGCAAGACAAAGCAAAGACGTATGGAAGAAAGGCCTTTGTACATCAGAACAGTCTTGGGGAGCCACACAGATGAGAAAAAGTGATGGTGTTGGCAGGTGTGTGTTTCTGACATTAAAGTGTGTAAGTGTGTGTGTGTGTGTGTGTGTGTGTACCCTATCTGGTCATATTGTACCTTTTTAGAAGCTGTTTTTATAAGTGTTAATTTTTTGTGTGAGACATACATCATGCAACAGTCACCTCTCTCAAAACTAACAACACAATGATTGATGTGCGCAAAAAGGAAATATAAAAATCAGTGTTTCCCTTTCCAGCTTTCCAGTCCATTCAGATTTTTAAGATAAGGCACCTTTTATTTAATGAACATCCTTCACTCCATCTCTCTCTGGACACTGGTTTCCTTTAGTCTCAAGGCCTGAAGACCAAACAACGCCTCTATTTGCATTAGGAGTACTAACAGGTGGCTTTGGCTCAGAGAGACATTTCTCCCAACTGGATCACTCCACTGTAACGGCAGAGGTCAGATAGAGCCAGCCACGTATATTTAGCTTGAAGCTATTAGTGACCTCAGGCACATCGTCCGCCACCAGCCGGATACTCCTCTTGTCGTTGGCGAGCTTTAGTTCTTTAGCAGAGCTGCTTCATGCTTCAGTGATAAATATGCAATGAAAAGACCGTCGTCAGTGCCCTTGCCAGAGATGTTTGCACAAACCTCTCCTGCCTGGCTGGCTTCAGATTCATTCAAGCTCTGGTTTACCGATAGAAATATGCTGACGTTAGATCAACAAAGGCTTTGCACTATCACTTGTTTGTGTGAGAGGATTAAGAACAGGCTGACAAACTAACTAATCCTAGATTACAGTGAGTGTTTCTTTGTTTTCATGCAGATGCTTTCAAAATGTTGGTATAATTGATGTTACAGAGAGCTCCTTCTGCACGGGGGGGGGGGGGGGGGGGGTGTGTCGTCGTGCAGTAGCTGTGTCTGAGAGCAAAACAGAAAACCAAAACAGTGCTCTAGTTGCAGGTGTATAGCGGTATCACTTTGAAGTCTGGTCTTTCTCAACTTTTCCAAACTTTTCAGACAAGGAGGTAATTTGAGAAAAGTGAAATATTCATGTCTGAAAAGTTAGTCGGCTGGGTTTCTTGGTGTCATCAAGTCTAACTGTTTAATGACTTCAGAATTCTGAGGGAATAATTTAGATACTTAAAACATCGACCTAACTCTCACACAGGCTTTTGTATCATTAAGGTCCTGGGCATTCAGTTCACAGCGTTAGTCCTGAATTAAGAGGTAAGAAGAAAGGAGAGGTGGAAGTTGTATTTTTCTTTGTGATCTATGAGGTATAACCAAAAAGCAGTTCGTGAAGGGTTGTTTTTGTGATTGCTGTGTCAATCATTGAGGACTGAGCTGAGGAACTTTTTCCTTGTATTTTATTGTCTTCTGTCCTGTCACTTTGCAATATTTAATTTATAAGCTGTTTGTTGTTTTTTTTTGCTGCCTCATTTGTTCACCTTGATGTATGTGAAGACAAAAAATATGACTATATGACAGTATTATAATTAATCAGGCTTTCAGTTTTGTGACATTTACATCATGCATTCAATATTTTGATGGCTTCTAAGCCTGTCAAGGCTGCATTGTAGGAGTATATTGAAGTCATACACTGAAGCAAAGTCTGGACATATTTGCTCCCTCACTGATACAATAACCTTTCCACCTCAGCCAATCAGAATTTTTTTTTTTTTTTTAATAATAGATGAAAATTCATATTTAGGGCCAGCTGTGTTTACTCATCCCTTCTGATAAAAACCTACAAGGCAGCCAACTGGCAGAAACACTAAATATGCATCCACCTCTACAGCATTTGGTCATATGTCATCTTAACCTAGATTAAAGTACATATATTTATGTATATGGGGTGCGAAGTATTTTATCAGTGAACTGTAGGAATGGATTAGGTCCATAAATCAGTTTTTAATGAAAAGCAGCAACAATAGGCTACAAAACAGAACTGAGGCAGAGCGAGGAACTCCACTTCCAAACAGAAAACCTTCAAAGGCAGTAGATGGTTCAGTTGTCAAGCAGTACGATCATTACCTGGGCCAACAGCAGGATAACTCAATAAGTTTTGGCTGGGTTTTGATGAAATTTGGTGAAATAGCATATCTTAAGCTGGGCAACAACAGATTCAATTATGGAATTGATCCGGATCTGATGACATCATACCTTCTTGACGGGGCTGTGTTTTCCGAGGGCCCTAAATTATTAACATTTGATTTAATTTGTTCATAAAATAATAAATTTCATTGTCTTCCTCTTTGAAGATAAATTTAGATGAATTCTAATCTGAAAAAAGGTCACGTTTTGTAATTTTGATCGTCTAAACTAAACACACTCCTTTCTTGCCACACTTTCACCCATTAGAATTGTTTAGTGTGTTTGAAAGAAGAGAGAAAGGTGGATTATGCATCACGGAGAGTTTTAGTTTTAATGAACATGGAAGGACTTTCCCCCCAACCAGGCTGCACGGTGGTGCAGTGGTCAGCACTGTGGCCTCACAGCAAGAAGGTTCCGGGTTTGAGTCCCGGCTCGGGCACGGGATCTTTCTGTGTGGAGTCTCCATGTTCTCCCTGTTCCTGTGTGGGTTCTCTCTGGTACTCCGGCTTCCTCCCACAGTCCAAAAACATGCAATTGGGGACTAGGCTGATTGATACTCTAAATTGACTGTAGGTATGAATGTGAGTGTGAATGGTTGTTCGTCTCTCTATCTTGGCCCTGCGATGGACTGGCGACCCGTCCAGGGTGTACCCCGCCTCTCGCCCGTTGACGCTGGGATAGGCTCCAGCCCCCCCGCGACCCTTAATGTGTAGGAATAAGCGGAAGATGACGATGGATGGACTTTTCCCCCCAAACATTACAATTTATAATCATTTAAAACCATTGTAACCGTGCATTTTCCATTCAACTTTGTGTTGAATTCTGTTGCTCTTTAAACCTGCTTTAGACGGGTGAGAATGAAACACGTTTCTCCCTCATAAGCAGAGTCTCTGCACATGTGCATCTCAAACATGATACAATCATAAAACTGACAAGAATATTGATTTTCTCCCCCCACCCCCCCTTAGTGCAGCTCAAGAGGGTGCGTGTATAGTGCGGTGTGGATGTTGCCGTCACGAGAATTTCTCAGTCAAGGGTAATAAATGGAGGAACTGACATGAGACGAACACGTGTGAAGGTCAGAGAACAGGTACGGCAGTTTAAATTGAAGCTTCCCTTCTTCACTGGCATCTCTGAGGCATATGAGTACATTTTAGACACATTCAGATCCAAAATAGGAGGTGAGAGGAGAGCAGGGTGAGAGGTGTTTCCCATGTTGTGCTTTCATTTAGTTACTGAGTCTGTTGCTGAACTTTCAGCTGAAAGCCATAGAAAACTATTGCAAGGCTGCTGACCCAAGAGAGCTGTGACAGTGGGATCAATAGTCTCTGTAGTCTTGCTCTTATTTGTCTTGTTTGTCTGATTGATCGTCGTCCGTTTACTTCGAAAAATCACCAACACAATATTGTCACGTGATATGACATATCAAGGTTAGTCAGGGACAAGAACACGAGAAGAAAAGAGAAACCCCTGATTCCACGGTAAAAGTGAACATTTGATATATGCCTTAACTTAACGAGACATGATGTTCTGGAGTAATTTGATTGCGAATTGTGATTGCGATCTGTCAAACACGTGCACGTATACGCTCACGTTCACTTTAAGCCACCTCCAGTCATGCTTGCTCTAATTCCCCGCGAGGCTCCAGGTAATTACCCTTATCGACCTCTCAAGAGGCACTGGAGTCATAGGTTATCACATTTGGAATCCAATCAGAATGCAAATAAAGGTAAGATGAGAAGAGTGCTGGAAGTCATGTCTCAGAGTTTATTCCTTCTGCTTCTTGCCTCAGGTGGAAGGGGAAAAAATGACATCCAATAATTAGCACAAACTGCATTGATTGTCCTGGGGGGAAAAAAAAGGCAGGCCAAAAATAAGAGCCTGCTCTGACGATGCAGAGGTAAAGACTTTTGGTCAGCAACAAACTGCTAATGAGGGCTCATCATCTCCTCAATTATTTTATCAAATATTTTTCGGAATCTGCAACTTCGATTATCATTCAATGAGGGCAGGCTGACGGATGGCCTGGGGCAGGGTTTTTCTGAAAAGCAAACAGTCTGTTAGGTTTTAAAATAACCTCAACTCCCTTTCAATTTCCCTTCAATCTCGCGACTTTGAATCAGAGTGGGCGAGTGAGCCGATGACTATTCTCAGAGTGAGACGGTGAGGAGGAAAGGACAGGAAAAAAACCTGTGGAGCAGCAGAAGAAGCAAGAGAATAGAGGAGTGATAAAGGAATAAAGACTAAAGTTCAG
The DNA here is from genome assembly GCF_037954235.1 of Aulostomus chinensis. Lineage (NCBI taxonomy): Eukaryota > Metazoa > Chordata > Actinopteri > Syngnathiformes > Aulostomidae > Aulostomus > Aulostomus chinensis. The sequence continues at coordinate 10,932,773 of NC_141334.1, forward strand.
AGAAGGCAAGAGGAAAATGTGTGCCGATTAGACGGAGGACAGAAGTGAAGAGGACAGAATGAATAAAGGAGATGGCAACAGGTGAAGAAAAAGCACAGTGAAGAGGAAAATGGACGACAGAAGAGAAAGGAGTCAAGAACAAATGTAGATCTCTCTCTCTCTCTCTCTCTATTATACTGTATAAAATCAACATTTAATATTTTACTCTTTCATTTGAGTAATTTACAGTGGAAACTCAACAGGGGGAGAAAGTCCTGTAAGCATCTGAACATAACGCCCCTCTGTTGGCCAAATATTCAGGTCTGATGATTGAAGTTAACATTCAAGTTGGGGGATTTTAGAATAGTTCTGATTTTTATGGGACGATTTAATTGCAGATGATCGTTGGTCGTCTCCCGATGGAAGCTGCGGGGCAGGCCGAGGACCGGGGTTTTCAATTTTTTAAGCATTCTTTTATTACAAATGCTTTGACAGCTAGTGCACACACCTTCTGTAACTATTCAAAATAAAACTGCCCAGGAGCATGTCCCTGTAAATCACCATTTATCATCTGCATGTGGCAAATCACATGCCTCGTGTTTTGGCATAAATCAAACATTTACTGTCGTTGACTTTGTGGTGTGCATGTGCATTGTTACAGTGGTTTTGTAGACAGATAACAAGCTCTGTGTTGACCACCCATCAAACATACAACCCACGTACAAAACCAATGCCCATAAATGAGCCACACGTGCTGGATATCAAGTCAAGTTCATCTTGATCACTGGCTCAATCTGCTGTAGTTAATGAGGATAAAAGGGTGAGATGAAGGAAATACAGTGAAGAGGTTAAAGATATCACAAATTACATCCCTATCTTTTTACATTTACGACAACTACATTTTCGAGTCTCAAATCTTATCAGAGGCAAACTCAAAATATACACAGAACCATGTCATACCAAAAAAAAAAAAAGAATTATTAGTAATGCCTTGTTGGGAACTGGAATGCCTTGTTGGGAACTGGCACCAGCTGTTCCTCCAGTGCTGAAGACCAGTAGCTTAATAGCTCATATCTGTATTTAAATTACAGACAGTGTTGGACCCTGCTGATAGACTTCTAATTTAGAGCTTAGGAGTATCCCATCTAACATTATGAATAATAGAGCAAGGGCTGAGTGCAAGATGCATGTTAAAAGCAGCTTTGAATGTGCTGGCATGAACTAAAAACTTAGATTATAAATCCATAACTGTCCATTTGTATGTATTAAGGAAGACATACCTCTCACTGTGTATGTAATTATGAAATAAGTGTATGTAATTCTGAGGACCACACTATATTTTGGGCAGTTTCACCTATTTGACAACCTCTCTAGAACCAGAAAAGAAGTTGGATATCCTTCTCTCCTCTGTGTATGTGTTATAGGGGCTGAGACCCACAGAACAGCTGACTGCTACTCAGTTTAGTATAATGAATGGTAGAGAATAGGAAGTGTTAGCATACCTCTGTCAAAAATCATCATACGGAAGAAGATCATGACCTTTTACATAAGTAATCTGCTACAACTTCTCCAACGAAGTTAATGAGTCATTGCAGTCGTTTGTCTAGTCGTCAACAAACTCAGTCTGGAAAGTGGTTCTGATTATGTGTCGGATTAGGAAAATTACAATTTGTCCATCCATCCATCAATATTTACTGCTTATTCTGTTGAGGGTCATGAGAGCCTATCCCAGCTGCATTCGGGTAAGAGGCAGGGTTCACCCTGGACAGGTCGCCTGTCCATTGCAGGGCCAACACATAGAGACAGACAACCATTCACACTCACAGCCACACCTACGGTCAATTTAGAGTATCACTCAGCCTCGTCCCCTCTTGATGTCTTTGGACTGTGGGAGGAAGCTGGAGTACCAGAGAGAACCCACACAGGAACAGGGACAACATGCAGACTCCACACAGAAAGATCCCGTACTGGAGCCGGGAACCTTCTTGTGGTGGTGGTGCAGTGGTTAGCACAGCACCACTGTGCCACCCCACCAAGAAGCTTGGTAAAACAAATTAGGCATTAAATCTCCCTTCAACACAGATTTGATCTCAAATTTGAGCGCAAGCAAGAACTTTAGTGGAATTCATAGGTTTATTATTCCTGTTTGTTCTGAGAACTCCTAACCACTTAGTCAATACACACACAAGTCAACTTGTATTTTTTGCTATGAATTAATCATGATCATGTTTAAGCAATACAAGCCTTCTTAATGAAGAAATGTTAGTTGGAAGTCAGTCATATAATCACGTGAAATGTTGTTTTGACTTACTAAACATGAACATTGTTCATCATCTTTAATGAAGGAAATACAGTAATTGGCCAATGGGCCACTGGGTTCAGTCAACTGGATTCACATCTTCAAGGAACAGTTGCCCACTCGAAGGGGGAGCACATCTGGATCCAGATACTGCTGGAGATGGATATAGGAGAGTGGTTCAAACTCTCTTTTCTCTGTATTACTCGTCGAAATAGTTTGTGCAGTTGAGGTTTTCACACAACACATGAGGCTGCTACACTTAGTTGTTTTGTTTCTGCTTTTCCTAATGCTAATTACACATTGTTTGGCACGCGCATTCAATTTAAATCAAATGTCACTCATCAAGCTACTCAGGTGTAAAAGAATGCATTTAGCTGTCAGGGCACAGCCAAGTGGATTTCAAATATTGCACTTATCGTTTTGTGCAAGATCAATCATAAGGGAAAAATAAGAATGCATGAAGCCTGGTGTATACTTGAGAATTTCCTCTACAATAAATCATCACTATGTGTTGGAGACTTGATTGGAAATACACTCGGACAATAAAATAGCATAGTAGTTTATTTTTAATGGAAAACAAATTAATACACTGCACTAAAATGTTTTTTTGATGGTGCAGAAAGGTTACGCTTCAAGTATTTATGTCCACAACATGCAGTCTACATCTGACCGATGTTTACGAGATTGTGCTGTGGGCTGACAGCCTGGTCTGACAACACTTGAACAATAATTAGTGAGGAAGAATGGAGGATTTTGTTTGTATGCAGCTGCTTGTGATATAAAAGCAGATGAAAAGAAGATCTATTAAAGTCATACATCTAGACAGAGAACACAACTGAGATGCAGGTCAGGAGTCCATGAACGGCTTAATGATTCAGCCTCCCTGCTCTCCTGTAACACACTTTCAGATAAACTAGTGAGGCATAGAGACATCACAAACACATTTAACAAAGTCACCTTTGCACCCTTCTGTGATGAAAACTAATCAGGGAGGTGTGTCATTGTAAAATTGCAGTACTGCATCACTGTAGAGACTTTCCTTCCTGAGTCAAGGTTGCGAGGTCTGATGGTTACACTCGGTTGCATTTTGATGGCATGGTGTTCTCTTCTTTCAATATTTTCTCATGGGTACCTCATATTACTATGAAATTACATAAAACAAAAATGGCAGCAAACTGCTCCAAAAGAGTAAACTGCCCCCTTGGGATAAAAGATTCCTTTAAAGCCTCTCAGAGGACACAATCACCATGGAAATGACTAAAGAGCTCCAAAAATAACAGGAATTATCAGCACACTGAATTATAAGTGTCGAATCACACACTCTATAATTTGTCACTCCAACTTCTCTTTGCAAGTGTTCAGTATGCATAAGGATTAAGGCAAAAAAAAAACCCCAACAACAACAACAACAAAAACAACAACACTTGAATGTGTGTGCATTCTAAAGCATACATCAGAGTGCTTTAGTACTTGTACTATGTTGAAACAACAAAACAAGACGGACTTAATGCCAAGTTATTTGAGGCAAAAAAGGTCCATCTTCTGTAGTAGCAGAGGAAACAATTACCAGAAGTACATCATAAAACACCATTAGAACCAGAGAAGATAAGCAAGGTTATCTTGAGTTGTATCTTTGGGATTGTAGCTTTGGGATTGTAGCTCGCTACAATGATTTCAGGGAAGCTCTATACTCTGAGGAATAAGGATCAATGCTGTGGGTTTATTTTGCCACTTAAATTCTGCATCGCCTGTTAGTTGCTCCCAAATATGATGTCAGTGTCATCCTATTATCTCCAGGAAATGCTGATTGGTCTAGTCAACAGCCACAATAATGATTGTGAGGGAATCGATGGAGAGGAAATCATCCTGTGTGACAGATGTATAAAGAAGTGCATCATCTGCATAAACACTCAGACTGATATGATTGCAAATGATGGTTTCAACAGGGTTAAACACAGACTGTACTTACTAAGAATAATCCCCAAAAAAATAGCACAGCTTAAATGTGATCCTTCTCATTGGAAACTAGCATGCGTCTGCCGGTTGGACACTGTATTTTGTACTTGATCCAAGGAGGTAAAATTTTCCATTTGCCTGGTAACAGTATTGCACAATAGCTATGATGCTGGTTTTCACCAAACTCTATGGAGGGTGTGGCACTGGGTGGGGGAAAAAAAATTCAATTTGGGGCCAGCTATTAGGAGTCAGTACACCCAAGCCTTCCTTTTTCGAAGGGAGGTTCTGATTTGGTACATTTCACAATTGCTTGATCACCAAAAGGTGGTTTATTTTATCAGCCACTTCTCCCCTGCATTCATAGTGTACAGCCTATAAATTTCTGTGCAGAACAGGATTCTTTCCCAGGAGTTATCTACTCAAGAGTTCAAGGATATGGATTTTATCATAGTTATGTGATATAACTCTAAAGTAGCTTAATAAGCATAGTTTGTAAGTATAGCTTGTTATCATCACAGAATTCTGTCTGTATTTTCTTTCAGATGAAAAAAAGGACTTAAGTCTTACATCTGCACCTCAGGCAAATCTCTCCCTGCTTTCCCTCTTCCAAAGCGCTGCAGCCCATGCTTAGATGATCAAACAGCTCAACAGGGAAAAAAAAAAAAAGATCAAAATATGTTTCCAGGAAACTATAGTTACACTTTAAAAAGAGAGATATATTTCAGGATAAGAGATGATGTTGGTAATAGACCATCCCAAAAATAGAGGACAGTCTTTGAAGAAAAAAAAGAAGGTAATTATGATGTGACCGTGAGCCGATTATCGTTCAACATGCAGCATTAGCCGTGACACTTCAAGCTGCTATTACTGTCAGTTTAATGAACCTGTTGGGAAGAAATCAAGGTAAAAGGTCAAGAGGTGAGTGTGAGCGCAGCAGCTGTTTCCGGTCAAATTAAATGTCTACATGGCTTTTCTTTTCTTCAGCTTCACAAGGGAAGTTGAACTCCCCTGGGGGCTGAAGCAGTGAATGTCACGGCGTAGCTACACATCCACATCCTCAATTCTTTGAAGATACAGTCTAAGGGCAGGCTCGTCTCAAAGGGTAAAGTACAAATTTCAGTTCCAGAAACAGCACAGCCAAGTGAAAACAACCATAAAAATAAAAATATGGAGCATCACATATGATCAAGTCTCATATATTTTGAAAATAGTAAACAAACAAAAGAGGCAAAGAAACCTGACGAAGTCATTTCCTTCAAGTGATTGAATAAAGCACCACCATAAAAGTGCCACAGGAAAGGAGCCTGAAGACATTTTCTTCATGTGATGACAACAGTTATCCTTTCAACAGGAATTTACTACATTATAAAACTTGACAGTTTTGGGATGATGACTGTTGCATTTTGTTTTTATATCCATCAATCAATTAAGAATAAAGAGATATAGATCGGAAACAGAAATGTCTGTTTTTTCCTGAGAAACCAGCTGTGGATGGTTCATTTTGGCCGCACAGCAAATAGCTCCGATGCCTCCCCAGACCTCAATGTTAGAGGCGTGTCAACCAGGACAGCCCCTCAGTGCCCAGAGCCTTCAGCGTTCCTCGACAATGAGGCTTTGCCACTGTGGACTTGTTTGACAGCCTCAGTGACCTTCTCCAGGGAAACACACATTGATTGGTCATCAGTCTCCAGATCTGCCTCTGCTGGTATGAAGGGTGGGTCAGTCGGGTTCAGGAGTTCCTCGGTGTTCCTTTCACCACTGACTACTTCCTCAGTTGAGGTCAACAGTGTCCCATCCCTGATGTACGCAGCTCGGGTGGTTCCTTGATTTCCAGAAGGGCTTTGGTGCTGCCTGAAATTCCCTCTCCAGAATACACACCGTAAATGACTAAATGGAGTCTATACTATTCTCTGCTCATTAACTTCTTCAGCTTCAAATCTTTGTCCTCAATTTTTTTTACATGAATACCGATGATGGGCGGGACTTCAGTTCTGACTGATTCCAGATGATGGCAGCTCTGAATTTCAAAGTGAAGTTACTTGATTAATTATGACATTGGGATTTTTTTTGTTGTTGGTACAATACTTAAACATAATGTCTCCTTTTACTGTAGTTCATATCCTCCTCTATTTTACAAATCTGTATCCTGTATCATGATTGACTGAACTATTCAGTCACCTAACGGTGAACCTAGCTGGCCACTTCCAAGTCTCGTGGGGCTCTTTCTTACCCATAGTTCATTCGGGATCCAAATCGGTTGATGAACTAATCAACTTGAGAGGGTTTCATGCTTGTCAGGGTTTTTTTTTCCCACCAAAAGCTGCATCACTGCAAGCCATGTTAGATGTGGTAATAGTGTCCCCTCTGTATCTGCCTGCACAGGTCAAAAGGTCAAAATACTCCTACTGTATAACAGCTCCTTCATTCATCATCAAAGTCTGAGCTCTCTCTCTCACACACACACACACACACACACACACACACACACACACACACACACACAAACACACACACACACACACACACACACACACACTGTACAGTGGCAGCCCCTCAGTGACAGGTGACTGATAAAGAGTCAGGCTAGTCGAAATAATGTACCAGCTTCAGGGTGTTCGCATAGGGCTAAGACAGCGGTGATGTTTAGTCTGCCACAACTCTACTAAGAGGGCAGGAAGAGCAGTTACAGCATGACTGAGGCGTGTGTGATACTTGCAATAACCAATCATTACTCACAACTGATATAAAAGCAGCAAGTGTGCCTTTTATGGTGAGTGTTTGGATGAGAAGAAGGAGGGCCAGTATTTAGAACTAACTAATGTGGAACATCTTCAGACTTGGCAGTGACATGCTGATGTGGTGTTTATATTGATAATTGCTGGCTCTCCTGGATGCGTAATGAACATGAAATAAATCCCTCTGTGCAAGTCATCTGATGATTCCAGAGTTCTCCTGTCACAAGCTCACGTCCAGGCAACTTCCACTACAGAAATAGGAGAATATTTTGGTGAATTCCAGGTTACGGGGCACAAATTTGCAAAATGACCTGGTAGTTCAGTTGGACCCAACTTCGGATCTCGTTTTCACCGCGTTGGGAGCAGACCAGATTTCGTTTTGAGGAGTACGGAGCCTGCCTCTTCAACAAAGTCTCAGTCAGCTTGTTTGGGCCAACTTCAGTGCAAGTCTAATGGTGTTCACAACTGCATAAACAAATGGTAACTGCAAAATCTCAATGCGAAATAAACAAGGTATGTGTGCTTAGGCACTCCTTAGTCTTGTGGAATCTCACGATATATTAGCTAGCTGTTTGCTACTTGTCTCTATTTTCAGGGCATTTTTTTCGTGCTGCCTCTATTTAATTTGAATGTAGGTACAGACACAATGACTTATAGGAGCACTGGTCAATTGCATCATGGGAATCATGAATCACAGCCAACGCAACACAACAAGCTCCGGATGCTTGTCTGCATTAAATCTTGACTTTTATCTGCGAGTATAAAAGCATCTTCAAACACCAAGGCCAAATTATAAATCCTAAACTGAATTTTACTACTTTTTTCAGGTACATTTTACAGGAGGATGAAACTAGATGATAAAAAGTGCTGATGAGTCAAAACAAGATTCACAATTTATTTTGCTATACAGTAGCAAATTCTGCCTGGGAGTAGATAATCAATACTCAAGCTGATGGAAAAATATACTGGAGACTTTTAAATAGGATCCAGCTCCGCCAGGAGACCCTGACCTCTGGAGGGTTCAACCAGAGCTTCATCTTAGTGATTTAATAGCTTTGCAGTCTTCCTCAAATCTCCCCTCTTATACAGCACAAACTGCAATCACTTCACGCTGTCATTTATCAGGGATTCTGATGGAGGGGTCATCAATCATATTGTCTGCATTTTTTCCTTCTACTAAAATTTGATCAATACTGGAACACCCTCATTTATCATACTCTAGCACTACAACGAGTTTTGAGAAAACGGACATTCTTTCACTCCAGCCGCTGGAGATAGTTTGTTTTACTCTATCAAAAGGCAAATAAAAGCATTCCATTTAGTAATTCATATGCTACTTGATAAACTTGCTTCTTTTTCCACAGAATTCAAAGAAATCTGATTCTTTATACCGAAACGCTTGAAGAAAAAGATCAGATTTACATTTAAAAGAACTTGCTCAGACACAAATGTGTTCTCCTGGCAGGTTTGGGGCATAATGGAAGAAATGTGACGCAGTCCTCCACAGGAGGCCTGATAGCACTAGGATTCAGTGGTTCTTTGCAGCTACGTGGGAACAAAGAGACTGAACTACTTCCACCTGTGAGGTAAAGAGAGGTTTTAATTCAAAGTAAAGGTCTATATTCCTGTTCACCAAAGCCCAGCTGGTGTGTTAGTGAATGATTGAACTACAGAGGCATGGACTTGTATGAAGTGATAGCACTAGAGCTTGACGGGATGATTTCATAAGAGGGACGCACCGATTGCTACGCCAGCCAGAATTGGATGGGATCAGTGTCCAGTGTAAAAAGGCAAATCTGACTTTATTGTTTTAAGAATGCCGTTCTAAACCCGCTCTTTTTATTTCAAGGCAACTTGTTGGTGTATTGCATTATCAAGGAGGTAATTTAAGAGCTCTTTTATCGTTCATAGTTCAGTTGCAGGATTTGTCACTGAATCTGTATCTGTGATCGAAGTTAGAGTTCTGAGACCATGGCTGGATCCTGTAACCCGGCGTGGTGCTATGACTGAGGACCAATACTGACCTTTGGATGTCTTCAGGTGTGAATGTTTATCAAACAAGTTTGAAACAGATCAGACCATGTGGGAGGGAGTTCTAACAGTTTCCGTCTTCATGGTGAATGGTCAGAATTCGTTGGTCTGCCACAAGCACATACTGTGATGCAGCCTAATGTTGATAACTCTAGTTTTTAAAAAGGCTAAATGGAATATAAGCTGTTCACTTGACATACTCGATTGCCCATCCTGTGTTTTCTAACATCATTAGAGCATTACAGATGACTGGCTGTATGTAACTTGAGCTCAACCATTTGGAAAACATCCCCTCCCAGTCCTCGAAAAACCTCCAGAGGAAGTAATGGTTGGAATTAGATTTGCTGCCCATCCCACACTGCAGAATCACTCAACACCACTTGAAACTGCAGGAAATTAATGCCTCCATTAAAATTTAAAAAGACATCATTTGTGTGTGTGTGTGTGTGTGTGTGTGTGTCTCGCATGTGTGTGTGTGTGTGTGAAAATTAGTTGGTGAAATATCTGCAAAAAATATCTGTCCACTTACACTGATCTCAGTCTGCAGCGTTGTTGTCATTTCTCATGGATAGATGGAGCAGCCGTAACCTTTGACACGGTCTCAAAATAACTGTCTACCTTCCAACCTTCCACCATGCATGCCGACACTTCCGTCAGAAAACACTGGTCATTTTGCAGCGTGGAGAAAAAAACAACAGCTTGCGTTTTGGGGTAATACACTGGCATATGATGGAGTAACTTTATAGGCCAGTTAACACACCCACCAAAACTTCATGAATAATTTGAGCACATGAAAGTGTCACTTGATGTTATGTCCTAAATGTACCAATTGGGTCATTTCATGAAAAATCAATCAGTGCCTCCTACCCGACCCCCTCAGAATAGTTGATTTTCTTTTTTACAAGTCACTTTAATACATTCAATGAAGCCAAGCAAAATAAAATAAATAAATAAATAAATTCTTTCATATCTCAGAAGAAGTATTTCCAATATACAGGCCCTCGATGGAGTGGAAATATCACACTTTTTCAATTCATGTTACTTTTTTCCCAGCATTTTTCAGCACTCATAACGTGGCTGGTGCAGGAGATAACCACATCATCATTTTCGAGATGGGAATAAAAAAACATTTGAGTTCTGCTATAAAAGCTGCAACCAGATCTGCTTTGTAGTTTCTTTTCAGTATGATTTCTTTCTTTTAGCAACTTTTGTGCCTCAATATCATGACAGATTGTTTCAAGACACCAACTGAGTGTGTATGACAGAGTATGAACAAAAACAAGCATTGGATGTTTTCTCTGTTTTCAAATAATTTAGCTGAGAAAACTTTTAAAAATGTATTTTGTGTAAATTCCAAAAGGTTCATATCATCAAGTAGGACTGGTGGTTGGACAAAGCAAGTTACAGCAATCAAACCAGGATCAGCTTTTAGCTGTGGTTCTTTCTGAGTAAAAACATTTTTTTAAAAATCAGCCAACTCTGAGGGGTCAGGTGGAAACCTTTGGCAGAAGTGGTAGATTTTATGTGTAACAAGTCACCCCCCCCCCCCCCCCATAGTTTTAAATGCATTGTGGATTAAACCCTTTAATGAGTCCAGACGAAGTGTCCAGCATCTTGAACATTTCACTGCTGGTTTCATAAAAGTGGAGCCTTTGGTTTCTTTGAGGGTGAATCTACACCAAAAAAAAAAAGCCTTTCAAAGTATTTTAAACGTTGTTTTTCTCTCCTGGACTGCATTATTATTCATTATTCAAGTCACCAATATGTTGCCAATACTGCATGTTAGCTTTTGGTGTGTGTGTGTGTGTGTGTGTGTGTGTGTGTGTGCGCGCGCGCGCACGCACGTGTGCGTGTGTCATCTCACATCACACATACAAGCCTTTTTTCATAGAGAACAGGCCCAGAAGAGATCAAGGGACTGTTTCATATCCACATTGTGTTTATCACACCTCTGCAAATGGCCTGACAAACGTATGATAGATGATTAAAGGGTATATTCAAACAGATGGAAATGTATTCAAGGTTATGAGAAGGTATTTGAGCAGGAGGTTGTTTATTTATATGATTAATTTTAGACGTCAAGAGGTCTATCTTCAGCCCTTTCATTGCCTGCCGACTTGAAAAGAGACGGTGAGAAAACGTCCTCATCACCCACTGTATTTCTAGATATCACATTAAACAGGCTAAAATGACACATAACTGTTACGGCACGTCAATGATTTATAATATTTCCTGAGATGTGATTCATTAAAAGTACAAAAATGTAACTTAGGATGCAAACGCCTCCTGCTGTGGCATCAAATCGGTAAGATGACCTTTTAAGTCATTCCATTAAACACCAACTGAGCCCAGCAGTGGACAGGAGCGTTCGTTGGTGATTCACTCAAAGGAGAATTGAGCTTTAGAAATGTCCTGTCCTCATTAATACATTAACATTCAGCAAGTGACATTTCAGAGCTGAGGCAAGGCACTCCCAAAAATCCATATGTCAGATCATCTCGACTCCAAAACACTACAGCCAAACAAATGCTTAAAAGTGAGTTAAAGTAATTAAAAATCTGCACACATCCACATTATTAAGAAAAAAAATAATTATTTCTACCATTCTACTGAGCCCGTGCATTTCAGAATGATGAAGGAACAGGTGAGAGTTGCGTTAATCATAATCTTCCGCTATCCTGAAGGTAAAGAATCGTCTGATAATATGCTGTGTAATGCTGCTGCCTGCCACCACTTGACCTCGTCAAGGTTCACTTCATTTTTACAAAGTGCCTGGAATTTAATCGGCTTTTTTGGTGTAAATGTCAGACTGCCGCTCATAACAAACTGTTAGCACATCATTATCATAATAGGCGACAGTTGATTGACTGAATTGTTCACATTACGGGAAAATCATATTCCAAACACCCAACTAGTTAAGCCAGAGACATCACGCTGGGAAATCTACAATGGCAGCAGATGATGGAGGTAATGATTAACAGATAAATAGAATGACAAAATTACTGACGCGGTAATTCTTTGACATTGACACCTTGAAGGCGGCTGTTTCTGCAACTATGCATCGGTTGTCAAGGTTCTTCTAGTCTCATCAGGACTTAGTGATCTAAATAAAAAGGCTTTTTATTACGTTTTTGCCGAATGATTGACCTGATTGAGCATTTCTGTATCAACACCTTCATTTATTTAGTCAAAACGCATGACATAAATTGTCCGAAAATAAATAAAAAAAAACTGCTGACTAAATGAACATGTAACAGATTCCAGTGGGTGAGTAGATGCAGCCTGAAATGGTTTTACGCAATCTCTGCAAGCCTCCAACCTACACTACTCGGAGTAAAAGTAGCTCCAGTTGAACATAGATGGGAGAGACTCTGTTGTAATTCTAGCAAAGCGGAAAGGTACACACAAGTCTTCAAACGGTGTCAATCCAGGCTTGAAACAGTTCCCACACATGTTATATTTGCACACTCACTGTGATTTGTACAAAACTGAACATTTGGGGCATAATTAGATTCTACAATTCTACAATTTCATTTAGCAGACGCTTTTGTCCAAAGCGACGTACAACACAAGCAAGAATTCAGACTTAAGGGAGAAACCCATAGGAAGCACAAAAGTGCTTCAGTTGTGATTTGGTCACAGGTACTGCCATCTAGTGGCAGAAGAAGTGTCGCCCCTCCCCCCTTTTTTTTGGACAAACATACAACATCACACGACACAGTTAGTGCTACATAATCACTAAGTGCTGGGTCTTGGACCCTCTGACTTATTCTACCCCACAGGACAAAGAGGAGAAGAGTCAGGTTAAGTGCCTCGGTGCTCTCTGAACAATTGAGTCTTCAATTGTCTCTTCAAAGTAGAAAGGGACTCAGCAGAACGCACAGAGTTCGGTAGTTCGTTCCACCATTTGGGAACAACAGAAGAGAAGAGTCTGGCTAGAGATTTGGAGCAGCGCTGGGCTGGAAGCACCAGGCGTCTTTCGCCTGCAGAGCGTAGTGGGTGAGAAGGAGAGTAGACCTGGATCAGGGATTCCAGGTAGGCTGGAGCTGTTCTTGTGATTGTTTTGTAAGCCAAGAGAAGTGCCTTGAATTTGATCCTGGCTGCCACTGGAAGCCAGTGAAGAGAAACCAGCAGCGGGGTGACATGTGCCCTTTTGGGCTGGTTGAAGACCAGACGTGCTGCTGCATTCTGGATCATCTGCAGAGGCTTGAATGAGCATGCAGGGAGGCCTGCCAGAAGAGAGTTGCAGTAGTCAATGCGTGAGATGACAAGAGCCTGAACCAGAAGCTGTGTGGTCTGTTGGGTCAGGAAGGGCCTGATCTTCCTGATGTTGTAGAGGGCATAACGGCAAGACCGAGAAACTGAGGCCACATGAACCTTAAAGGTCAGCTGGTCATCAATCATGACACCCAGGTTTCTGGCTGAGTTTGTGGGCACAAGTAGGCTTGAGTCAAATTGGACACTGATCTGAGGCTGAACAGATGGACAAGCTGGAAAGACCATAAGTTCAGTCTTAGACAGATTCAGTTGAAGGTGGCGTTCCTTCATCCATGTGGAGATATCAGCCAGACACGCTGATATACGATCTGAGACCGTTCTGTCATCAGGTGGAAAAGAGAGGAAAAGCTGAGTCTCGTCGTAGATGAAGAACAACTTTCTAAAGCAAGCCAACTTATGACAGAATCCCCATACTTTCACCTGTTTCCATCAGTTAATATGATTTGCATAACTCCTGCTTCAAAAGGACTCAACGTCAGTTATGGCATCTTCCATGCGCTCGCTTCATTACTAAACTGCTTTACAACTTGCTTCATTAATCTTGGCAAAACACAGCAGCTGAAGTGTAAATGTTATTCAAGGTCAGAGCATCGCCCGTCCTCCCATGATCCTGCTTTCCTCTCAGTAGCTTCCATTTGGACCTTAGATTTACGATTTCGAATTAAATAATTGGACTGTTATATGTTCAATATTGAAAATAACCACTCATTATTAATATAGGTCTGTTTTTGACTTCAGTATACAGTCATGATGAGGGCCAGAAATTGTCCCTAATGCTATGTATTGCAAGGATGACCACATGGAATCCTGCAAATTCTGTAGTATTTAAGATTTTGTGTAGGTGGTTAAATCAAGCGTTCAGATTACTGTCTGTCATTTTTTTCTTTTTTACTTTAGCAAGAATTTCCCTTTAAATCAGCAGCGACTTCCAACTTTATTTTCTTTCATCTCCCAAAATAGCTTCCGAATATCAGGAAACATGATCCATCCTCAGACAATGAGCCATAACCTGTTTCCATGGTTACCAGGTTTGCATCACATAATTTGACAGCAGGGTCTAATCTTGAAACGGTCTTAATCTTAATCCCTGTAGGGTGAGGTGGTTTGGGAGTCTTGTCAGGTAGATTATGGCAGACATTGAGGTATCGACCTCTGTGGCGTAACAATGCCTAGCAGTTAAATGATGACTTATTACTTTGCAGAGATGGAAACTTGCGACGGGAGCCTGTCTATGAAAGGGATTCAAGATGGCAAATGAGCTTTCCTCATAATCTATACTCCCCCCTTGTACATTATACTGCAACCATTAACACACACGCACGCACACACACACACACACACATACACGTCTCTGGTTTCTCTCCAGAGGTTATTAGTCTTCCCACAGAGTATGCGATGTACAGAAGCATTCATTATGTTCAAACCATCAAAGCTTTTTGTGCGTGAAGATGGGAGGAGAGATCAGCCGATGTGGCACTAAGAACCCAACATGGCCGACAAAGGCGAGGAGGCCTTGGGGCAATCGATTGGGAATCTCTGAAGCTTTTGTAAGTTGTCACAGCTGAGTGCAGCTCTTCTACCAGTCCAATCATGTTTACACAGAAATATATTTCATGGCAGGCAGCAAACATAACAAGGTTCATGGACATCTCCCCAGGATACCTGCAGGGCTTGGCCATATCAATTAAATCTGATTGCATCATCTACATGCAATTTTGCCTTCTGTTGATGAAAACTAGACAAACAACAAAACAAATTCAAGAAACACCTTGATTTCAAGGCTTAGATGAACAACAAGTGAAGGAGCAATCCAGTTAAATAATCCTGGTGTCAATACTGACAAAACTAATCAGGATTATTAATTTTGCTCTGCTGAAACAGTGAGTCCTACTTATGAACATTGCGTGTAGTTTGGGATTGCCCCAGAATAGGGGATTAAAAATGGTCTCGGACAACAACAAAGACAAAGAATCGAGATGAAAATCAGACGCAGCTAGGAAGCGCTCCATTAAGGGAGCATGCTTCCACCAAGGAGGCTCCGTGGAAGAGGAATTTTCCCTACAACCAAACAATCTATCGCACACCGTACCGTCTACGTGAACTCAAGACTCAGTTCTGAAACTAAAAATTCACTGCCTCAACAAATGTGATCAAAATATGCTCAGATTTCCAGACGAATCAGTCTTTATTATAAGTCTTCTGGATCACATGTCCAGAATACAATCTTATGGGTTTCTGGAAAAGGAAAAAAAAAAATTCTTTCAATCACTTCACATAGATAAGACAGACAATCTGATGGAAATTCCTCTACGCCATGTCCAGAAAACACCACCAATGGCTCTAATCTATCCCATCAAAGATGTAGAACAATTCAGTCTCACTTAAAAAAAAAATTAGTTGTTTCTCTGTCCACCAATTTGCATCAAATACTGTTAGTTTTATGAGATATTCTGCAAACAAACACACACACACTGGTGTTCACATGAGCTTCTTGATGGAGGTATATAAAAAAACAACAACAAAGCAACTTGATGAGCTAAAGTTAGAACCGCACATTAAGAATTGCCGTGATAGAAGCAGCATCAATCATTGTGCTGAATGTGCAGCTGGAGACAATGCAGATGAACAAATAAAGACAGACGGAGAGACAGACAGGAAGCGCGAGTGAGACAGCAGCCACCAATCCAATGCCTGAGCTTGTAAATAGTTTGAATAGAAGTTACAATAGCAGAAGCCTCTTTTGTCCCAATCACAGTGAAGTGACTCATTATTCCAGATGTGACAGCTAAAAGTAGATCGTCGCGATTTCCCCCCATTGACAATGAAGCACATCTCTTTTAAATAACTTAATCCAGTATTGATCCAGCAAGTTTAGCACAGCCTGTAATGGCTCAGGGTGTAATGGATCAGAAAATTAACACCAAGAGCATCAGGCCCGTGGTACCTGCACCCCCACCCTTTGGCCCACTTGGCTATTGTTAATAATGGGCTTGTACCCCTCAGGATGGCTCGCTCCATTACAAATAAATCCTCCTTACAGAACGATTTTTTTCACTTGAAAAGTTTTAAATTTTCTGCTTCTGAGAGACTGGGCAGAGAAGTGGGGATTACAGCGCTTTAATAGAACTGTGCCTGCCCGATTGCACTTCTATCACAGACCTTTGGCTGGGATGGAGGCCTGGCAGCAGGCTTCAGAAACTGCTCTTAGAGTTGGAGCCCTTTTCCTCCTTTGAACTGTAGATAATCAAACTAAATCATTCTAATCAGTTTGATTGTTATTTAAATGACCAGACCCCTGGTTTTAACAGTCATTCATATCTGAGTGCAGTTATATTTTATCCTGCATCATTGAAGTCATTATGGTAAGTGAATTTCATTTTTGCACTGACGACTTTTGTCTTTTAATTGCAATGAACGTCCCCCCCCCCAAACACACACAATACCTTTATCAACAGTCGCTCCATTTGTTCTGAGCCTTGACATAACCTTTTTTTTTTTTTTAATTCAACCAGTCTTTTAACCTCGATTCACAGTCCAGTGAACGATAAGGTGCTCTTGGATCTTCCCTCTTTGCTCCCGGGGCTGGGGCCCTACTGGCCAACCCTCCCTCTCGTTTGAAGATAAAAGGTGATCGTACATTTGAAGTAATGGCTAAAAAACCGAGCGATTCTCCTCCTTCGGACATGCGGTCTTCAGTTTCTGCAGAAGCTTCTAAACTAAAGACTAAACTGTTCATAGTAGCCTTTGTCCTACCTCAGAAATCTACATCTTGTCCTTTGGTGGGTTTCTTTGCCAGTTCGCTGTGTTTGTCCTTGTTTTTTATAGCCTTTTTCACTTTTATCTTGCAGCTTATACGACAATTATGTATGCTTTTGTTGTCTTTTGTGGTTATGATCTTTTTTCCAAACATTTGGTCATGTAAAGCACTTTGTGACTTGCAACCAATTGTAGTAATCCACATTTTAGACAGCGGGTTTGTGAGCGAGTGAGCCGAGGAGACCAGCGGCATAAAAAATAAGAACTGCCCATAACTCACTCGTTGCTGATGAAGAAACCGTTCATAGAAAGTCATTAAGTAGATGCAAATAATAAAATGTGGGCACCGGACCTTTAAGTCTGGCTTCTAAGAGAAAAAGAACTGGAAAGGTTTAAATGAATGGCCAGAAACAGTCAACTACTGATTGGACAGACTGTTGAGCTTTTTGACAGATGCCATCTAGTGGTCATAGTAATTATGACCAGAGGAAGCTAAAAAAATGAGATCAAATCAATGACACAACACTGATCCTGAATGCCATCACGATGGGCTTAAAGAATTTTTTGAAACCAACAAAAGTGCTTATTTGAAATTTGTACAAAAAATATTTTGTGTCGTGCTGTGATGTCATAAGACTTTTTCAACATTGATTCATTTGTAAAGGAAATGTGTTATATAAACATCCTTTGTGTCAAATTGGGAATCTACTGGTTGTAGTAGAAAAATCAACTTAAGGTTGTTTAGGTTGTTGGAAAATCAATTTAGCTTTCATAAAAATAAAAGCTGTTCTCACTTAGATTTGGTACATTTGCAGCAGCAGAGGCAGGAACGGGGTGGGGGAGGCTGATTTGCATCATGACCAGCAAATTGCTTTTTCCTTTACTTGATTGCATTCAAAGGAAAACATCCTGCCACAACAGCTTCTACCAGTGGGAAGGTGATATCCTTGTGCTGGATGGGCAGAAATACCACAATCTAATAGCCTTTATGGCATCTAAAATTAAATTAGATTAGTGGGAGGTTGGCTACATTTGTTTTCTGAGTTACTCGGCTCCTGGGAGAACAGTTACCCACGGTAAGAAATGATTAATTTGAGAGCCAGGCAGTTGCAGTGGTGGACCACAGTGGCAGATTTGCTGCAGGAGCTGTGCCTCAGCTGTAAGTTGAACAACTACTGGCTGATGGCAACAGCAGTATTCTCAATTCATACAACCTGGTGCACATGATCATACTTCTACCATGACACTAATTAATACTGTCAGGAATAGATGATTTTTTCCCCCTGCTTGAAACTGTGCCGGAGCCACATTTAAATTGGCTAACATGACAAGGCATCACAGGGAAGAGGAAGCAAGCATTTGTACAGGATCTGGTGTGAGACGTTAAATGCTAGAGACTTGACGATGGGGCAGGCTGTGTGGCACAAGCCTCGATCAGCAGGCGGGTGCTGCCAGCACAAATCAAACCGTCAGACTGTCAACAAAACTCTGCATGCATCCAAAGAAAATGCAGCTTTCACGCTGCCATGCGCCATGTGTTCTGCAAACTGGAGCCCAGTTGTCTTGAAATCTGTTTGAAATCCCACCACCGTTCACTGTATATACACCATGTGTATCTGTGAGTGTGTGTGTGTCCCAGCATGTGTGAAATAGGCACATCATGAGTCAGACTACCATCGCTCCATATAGTTTCCCAAGCCAATCACCCGTTACATCCTCCGATTTCTGAAGGATGCCCTAAATGCTGTGCTGACTCCCGAGTGCCAAACGCAGCAGATTGATGCCCACCAGCTTCACAGCCTTCACTGAATTTTATTCTCGTCATCTTTCTTTCTCTCTGAACGTGGTTAAATTTAGGCGTATATATATATATATATGTATGTTCTCATTATTTGTCTTGCACTGGATTATGCCTTGTGCTTTGGTTGCCCACGGGACTCCCTCTCTCCCTCACACACACACACACACACACACACACGCACACACTGAAGACTGGATCATGTTAAAGCTCTGCACCTGTCTGCAAGTACTATGAAAATCCCCGTTATCACTGATTCAATATTAGAATTGATGCAGCAATATTTCTATCATTTGTTGTTGTTTTAGTTTTTAATTTTTTTTTGTGTTTTATGTGTTTAGATTTGTCAGTAAAATAATGAAAATGGATCGTGACACGCCTCATTGTGGGGTCCTTACCAAAGCCCGGACCTGAATATTGACCCATGTAGTTGAACTTCTACTACATCTGTTATTTGGCAGTTGCACTTAGAGAGATGAATTTGAATAAGAGAAACAGTGTGTGTGTGTGTGTGTGTGTGTGTGTGTGTGTGTGTGTGTTTTACAGCTGCAGAACGGGCTGTGTTGGGGCACTTTTAGTCGCTTTGTGTAATTCTTTGTAACTATTTTTGCCACAGTGTTTTGATGTGCACTTTGCACTGCTAGGCTGCATGCGTGCCCCTGCCTTTCATCTCTGTTTCATCCTCTGCATTAGCAGGAGCGGGAGCATGTATTTTAGATTTGGTTTGTTAGACTCACAACACTGCGATCATAACAAAGAGAATGACCTGCTGGTTCCACCTAAATCATCTCCGCCTCTGAAGGGACTTCAGCAGAAGCTCCCCTCACCTGAAAATATGAAGCTGGGCCACATGTTAACTACAGTCAAGTATTACGTTTGACAACTTTTCACCAGTTTCCAAATTGCCATTGGTTTAGAACTATTTCATACACAACCCAGCAATGAATAAATCAATAAAAGGTTACCCACATGTAAGAGGGCTGCAGCAGTTCTGCAGTCCAGTAACAGCTTGAATGACATCCATGAAATCAGCATAACAGAGACATGAAATACCTTCTCTAGCTAAGGGCTGGTAGAATTTTGTGTGTGTGTGTGTGTGTAATATTTGGTGTGTGAGACAGGACACTGGCCATCTGCAATGCCTGGCAAGTAACATGGCAGGGGATGGAGAAATGTTAGTGCCAGATAGATTAGAGATAAACACAGATAGTCGGCCATACGATGTCATAACCAGTTCATCAACACCAAACTGGGATAAGAAGCATCTGACAAGAGTTCATTTCTCTGAGTTTAAATCATTAATTCAATCAAGCATCAACAACACACATCGTATCACTAAGACAACAACATTTGCAAGCTCGGATATATTACACATGCATATCAAGATGCCCTGAGGAAGGCAAGTGTGTAAATACACTAAATGACACTAACTTGCAACATTTACTCAGTTCATTTTCAGTATTTTTACATTTCAAATTACCCTCTGCTGCCAGATCGTTAAGTTTCAATTTCTGCCTGAATTAAAATTGTCATCTGCACTCCAGGCTTAAACATGCATTAACATTGCAGTTGGGCTGTATTTATTCATTCTTACTCATGTGAAAGTGAGCACGTTAAAACCAACCACAATGTTGTTGGTGTGTCAATCTTCTACAGTCCTGTAATTATTCACCGTCATAGCTTCTGAATCTTTTGGAGAGTTCTCGGCCTTTTTGTAGTGAGACTTACAATTAGAGCCAAAAGCTGAATATTTTAAACATCTGCTTGATGGATGACCCAATGGGGAAATCTATTAGTTAAGTTTTGAATCTATTTTTACTTTTAAATGTCACTGAAGCCCCGCGTGGAAAGTCTTTCCCTACTACTTCCGTACTTAGTCATGTAATTAAAAACTGTATTTGCATTTTTGGCAGATTGAGTTACATTTATGCAAACAGGAAACTTTGTTGTCACTGATTAGACAGAGTTTTTCTTGAAATCAAAAGCTCTAAGCAGCGTAATGAATGATGCCGTCAAAAACCGATATTTATCTCACAAAGGATCCTAGGTCAATCTGGTTCGAAGAATCCGGAAGGGGAAAAAGGCGTGGTGGTCCTTAAACTTTCCAACTCTCACTTATTTTATTTAGTCAGAATTGATAAAATGTTTTTTTTAATCTTTCCAAATCCGGCATATGAACTGGAAGATATAATGGCTTCATTGCAGCACAAAACGAATTTGATGCCAGAAATTCAAATCTCATTCTAATTGTGCTGCAGTGTTTTCTGGCATAGACTCTGATTTTAAGTCCTCTAAATATAGTAGGCTATGTCTGGAAGTGTGTGTGTGTGTGTGTGTGTGTGTGTGAGTGTGAGAGAGAGAGAGAGAGATGACAGGACAGGGATTGAGCTGCAATCATAGACACTCTAATTAGTGCTCTAGGCATCGCTGTCTGTAATGTAGGCAGCTGAGGCACAAATAGATGTGCGCAAGCACACACACACACGACATGTTTACCATTTTACAGTTGGTAATTATGCTCAATTTGTGAATATTGCCACTGTTGAGACTCATTTGCTAACATACAATGGTCCTGGGTGGATTGATGATATAGTTGTTTTTCATTGACCCTTTGGAAATGAGGAGGAGTGAGCCACCACAGAAGATATTCACACTGTCACTCTTGAATGCTAGTCTTTTTATTGGAGGGGGGGGGGGGGGCTGTTTTAACTGTCAACCAAACATTTCGATTTTTGAGGAAGGACAAGGGCGAAAGAGAGACAGGGAATGACAAATTGGATGTAGACGTGAAGATGAACAGGGACAGGGGAGGAGAGTGGTGCTAAATCTAAAAAGCCCTGCCAGCACATCAGTGAGAAAATGTTTAAAAAGGCACAGAACAAATGGGGGAGAGGAGGAGGACAGGAGCTGAAAAAGGAACATTGTGTGGGATAATGAGAAGAATTAATTCCTAGAATTACATATGTGCTTTCACAATGTGCGGGTTTATATGTAAAGCCTAACTCTTACAGTAGCATTTTTTTTTTGCAATTTGCAAACATTTTACTGAAGTGTAAAGATTTTAGTAGGGCAGCAATATGTGTTGTGAAATCTTCACCAAGGAGAGCCAAACTCATTTTGCACATTGCAGTTGTTACTTCCTGGAACCACTAGGTGGCACCGGGACTTAAATTCAGCCTGACGATATCCTCAGGCCAGACTCCCATCAAAAAGATGGAGTTTGAAGAAGATCTGACCTTGTGGAGCCGAGTTACAGCAATTTCCTGTTCTGTGGTGAAAAATCGAAATGGACTGTTGAGGCTTTTAACTAAACCTTCTATAGTCTTCACAGCAACACGTCACCGAGGTCGCGAGGCGTTTGTGACGGACAAGGAAAAACAGTCTTGCTGCAGGTCACACAGAAGCAAGCACTGTTCATAATTTACACTCTTTTCATTTTAACAGATTTTTTTTTCATAGAGGAAATGAAGCTCAAATAGAGGCTGCTGCTAATTATCTGCCTGAAGTGTTGATTTGTCAACGCATGCACAAACCTGCCCACATTAACCCAACTGTTCCTTGTTTTTTTCTTTTTTTGTTTTTTTTGATCTGCTTCTCCTTTCCGTTATCTTGACTTAGCGCTTCATACGCCTCCAGCTGCCTTCCATCAGTCTTCTTCATTACTTGTAGGTATTCATGCGTCTTTTTCCTGCGCTGCTCTTCCTTGCACCATCCAATCCATTCTGAATCAAGCATGTAATTAAAGTAGATGCTTGTCTGCTCTCGGTTAGTTCCTCCAGCCTAACACCACTTTGACATCCCTCCGCTCGCAGCTACCTCACTAACAGTCTGCCTCTGGGAAGGATCTGCTGTTTGATTGCAGATTATAAATATGAACTGTGCATGACATGCGAGGCGAGATGAGATAAACATTTTTGTTGACTGTAAAAGGGAATTCAGTATTTTAGTCATGTAAAATGGTGTTTAAATGAAAATAAATACCATTTCCAAGTTCTCATTTCCTAAACTCCCGGTGCATAAACCTAATTGAATGATTCAGTTGTGCATCGTTAGATTTCAGTAGCTGTGTGTGTGTGAGTGTGTGTGTGTGTGTATACATAGCCTTAATGATTTCTACATTATATATGCCTCTTACTTGCCTCTATGATTCATGCAGTTTGGGCTCAAAGTACCAGCAGGATAATGACTCGTCTCCTCAGGAGCATCTGGGGAAGGCATTAACAACAGGAAGGTTTCATAGATTCATCAATAATATTAATCATGGTAAGACACTGGTGTTGTTAACTGAATTATTTACTGTGACAAAAAATGTCATGTAGAAGCAGAGAAACAAATCTAGAAAAGCCTCACTTTGTTATGCCCTTTCTGTGTTAGCACAGCCTGGGTGACATACTTCACGGGTTAGATTTAATCATAACTCTTGACTCCTGAGGTCTCATGCAGATGATTATTCAATGCCATGTTTTGTAGTGCTGTGGTTATCCAGCAGGAAGGTTCTGGCTTCAAACAACACGTCCTCTCCATAGGCTGGGGGTGGGAATGTAAATGTTGGGGGGGGGGGGTCTGTCTCTAAATGTCAGCTCTGTGATAGACTGACCTGGGATCATCCTGCTGCTCGCCCGGTGTCAGCTGGGACTGGTCCCCCATGACCCTGAACAGAATAAATAGTGGTATAGGTAATGAACTGTTATTTCTGGCACCTGGGTGCAGTGCTATGGTATCACAAGAGTTCCCTCCATCAAAAGCCAATGAGACCTTAACAGTGAGTGTTGGATTGTTGCTGAAAAAAATTCGAGACTTTTGCAAGTAACTTTTTGGAGGCATAAATTCCATCATTAGAAACACAAAGTGAACGTTGTACTATGAACTAACTACATGGGAATTGTACAAATTGAACTTGTGTTCAACCGTTGCACTCTTAACTTTAGTAAATGCTTTGTCAGTTTGAATCAGTCGTGTGGAATAACTGAAAGATCAATCCTACCAAGCATGATGGATGAGACTTGTTTGAACTTCTTTGTACCCCCTTATCAATACCAATATTTCACATAAATTGCTTTCAATATTTCCCTAAAAAAAAAACTTTTTAAGCTAAATAAAAAGTCGAGTGTAAAAGCTATTTAGTGGCTAATCCTCAGCTTGTGACCATTCGAAATTTTTAAAGTCCCAGATTTAATCATGTAAAGTCAACAAGATAATAGAAATGCAAACTGCATGGAAAAAGGAACACTGGCGTAACGGTGAGGAAGAGCATCTGTTTTAACTTGGTTATGTAAGCCTTTCAAACAGAATAACTGTGTGTGTGCCAGTATATCTCATTTGTATGCTGCTTTTCAATGTCACAAAAATATTTTAGGACTCAGAGAAATTATTAGAAAAATGTACTGACGGGAAAGGTATACTAACTGAGGGGGGATAACTTCAGGTCAATGGAGAAGCTATAATGTAGATTCAGCTGCAGTTTGACTTGATTTTCTTCCTCTACTCTTCCCCTTCCACATATTCATTGGCAACATAATGAACTTATCTATGCAAGTAAGGCCGATGAACTGTGGGCGACCCTTCACTGTGAACTCGTGGCGAACTGTTGACCTGTTGTCCTGCTGGTGCAGTGAGTGTTTGAGACTTTAAATCCAGTCTCAACTCTCAGCACAAGCGCCCTGCTAATTTCAATTGCTCCTGAGTAAGAGCATTAATTTTACACCCTCTCTGTCTGGAGCAGCAGTCTTTGTTCAGTTGATATTTCACAGCAGTTGAAAATTGAGGAATCAAATGTCTATTGTGAGGCAAAACAAGCCAGCAATTTGCAATATGCTAATCAGGGAAGGAAAGGAATGATTGAAAGGAAAGGAAAGGCTGATCAGCAGTGACATATTCCTCTCAAAAGCTATCCTGGCTAATATAATGCAGCTAATATGAATACAAATAAGAAGAACATGAACTCCCTGATCAAAAGTGTACACACACATCAGAGTTAGGTTAAAAAAAAAGTGGTATTTGCTGCACAAGAATGTCCCATGTATAAATTTGGAATGAGGTGTTTGGAAGTTGCTGGCTTCTTCAACATTGGCTGTAGAATCTCATTTACACAGAGAGCAACAACATTTGCCAGTGATTCTTGTGCGACCCCCCCCACCCCACCCAAAAAAACAAAACAAAAACTGGGTCAGCGTGATGTCTGTGCTAATTTTCTGTGTTGATCCAGCGAAAAGTAAATCAGATGCTTCATCACTAACCCTCCCAATCAGTGAAAGGAAAGCTACTGCATGTGTGCATGTGTTTGTGTCAAAGTGGAGCACACAAATACTATTTTTTATGCATGCGGGCTCCGCATGCATAAGCAGCAATTAGCATTAACGGTTAATTGGCAATTTCTCTATATATGCATGGGACCTGCTTTTGCTATGTAAATGAGCTCTTTTTCACTGAAGGCTGCATGGTACACTGAGTGCATTTTCAAGAGGACGGAGCATTTCATTTGCTCATGCCAAAACCCTCCTCCTTCCAGAAGAAAGTATGAAGCATGTCTTCCTTTGCTATATTTCCAGCCGTAACACATCTTCCTCTGCATTTGTACTTTTATTTATTTTATTTTCTTCTGGGGAAGACCAACCTCTGAAATCCCAAGATACGTGCCTGAGTGTCTGCACTGTAACTCTGAGTCATCATTAAAAGTCTGCTCCCATTCTCTTTGCCTGCTATCCTGCACTGCCTACACTGCATCACCCTCCTTCTCTCTATTGATAGCACAGTACCAAGAGCTGAACTCACTCAGCCAGTACATCTAAAACTAAACATTCAAACTCCAAATTTTTTCAAACATCCAGACAAAAAGAGCCACTTTCTGGCTCTCAATTTCAACTGAGCCCATCGTGATCTATTATAAATTGATCTAAGCCCATTCAATTTTTCATGTCATTATAATTAGCTGAGAAACCATGTTGACTCTTCCGCAGTCAATGTTGTGACAGATTTTGGTTTGTTGGTAAGAGAAAGCTAGTCTAACAGTCTCTTACCAGGAGTGTGTGTTATTTACATTTCCCCACATTTGTTGCTGCAAGTCATACACTCCTCCAGTTCTCCTCTTTAAAGCTCTGTAACTTACATGTTCTTGAAGTAAAAAGAACATCCACTGATCATAGGTGATCCTGGTGGCCCCACAATGATTAAGCGGCATCTGTCCTGGTCTTAAGCTGAGACAGATTCCCATCTTCCACCTTGTGACGATAAATAAATCATACAAATATTTGTGTCATCCTTCTCAAAACTATAAGACTCAGGACAAAAGAAAGTGATATATAATAGATTATTTAAATAATTTCTGTCCCTTTACACCTGATGGATCACCCAGTTCATCTGTGTGCATTGGACTTTAAACTGAACAGCACAGAGGAGGCACTTCTACCAACTTTGATGACCACAACAACAACTAGATTTGACAGGTGTCCATATCAACACTTTATACACACTTTATGCACACACACACACACACACACACACACACACACACACACAAATGCTGAAATGAAACCATAAATTTATGAAATATGCATACACACCAACGTGATTTTAGTTCAGAAAGGCTCAAATACTAGTTTGGCGATTTATATTTAGTTGCACATGTGTATACAGGCCATATTTGGGATTCAGCAATACTCATTAATTAATGGTCAAGCTGAAAAAAAAAAGGTATATGAGGTTTTTCCCGCAGCAAAAACAAGAAATATATTTTAACAGTATCGTGCAGCTCGCACCTCCTATTAAATTATGGTAATAATGCAAGAGGCAAAAACAACTGGACGTCAAGTGGCAAAAAATAAATAAATAAAAAAATACACGACATAATCCTAGAACAAACAAACGGCGGAAAAATGAAAAGCAAAACTTACCTCGATAAATGAAAACGGTGGTGGAAAAGTGTGGGATTTACTGTTCCATTCCGGTGTGTAATGGCTCACTTTAGCAAAATTTTTCAATCCATGCACTCTCAGTTACACAGCCCTGACACAGAAACATAACCTTTGTTCATGGGACTGATAGAATAAATATGAAATTTCACAACGTATTAAATCTCATGAGGGAACATGTTAGTGACACATTAAAACAGCTTTGTTAGAGGAATGTAGGTTACAAACATAAAAAGTGTAACATTAGTAGAGTACTCAGGCCACCTCCTCGACATGGCCTAATTTCAGTGCGCCTTACTATCATCATCTACGGCAAAAGATAGAGGGCCGGATTGAATGCCTGTCAGTAATCAGTTCCAATTATGCCTTCGTTTTTATTAAGTCTCCCACCTTTGTTTGATAAAATTTCATTTTTTAGAAAAATCTATTTAATTCGCCATAAGTCAGTGAAATGATAGATATAGAGCCCAAAAATAGAACAAGATGGATGACGTGTACGTGTGGGTCCTTTGGACTTCCGGGTGTGTATAAACAGATCGGAAACGCTGCTGTCTCGCTGGAAAGATGTGAGTTTCAACTATGTTTAGCGTTATATTTCACATAGAAGATATTTCATATTCTTTTGCTAGCATCTAGGTTGTGATAACGCCCCTCTTATCCGCTTCATTAGGTCTAAAGTAACGTTTAAAATCACGCTGACGTCCGACCCCCGGCTGCCTTACAAAATGTGAGTACACTGACAGCTCAGCACTCGTTCTGCATCCTCATTCAGGGTTTTATTTTACTACCTACTAAAATCAATTAAACGGGTATTTCTTACTTGAACGCCACTACAGGTTTTAGACTTTTACTGCAGCTGTGGGAACCTGGCATGTAAAGAAGTTAGACAATTAAACATCACCTACTTGTTGGTGTGAAACATATGTCTTGTATGCTGAAACTCCAGTTAATAGAACTACAACGATATCATATAGTGACCAGTCCGATACACTCCTGCAAAAGAATTCCTACTTTCTAATCAGCATGTTGATATGCAACATCTGTGAGGAGGATTTTGTCGGCAATCTGGGTCCTAAAACAGATTTTAACACAATTGCTAACGCTGTATGTGAGCAATAAGCCTTTCCTGTGTGTAACTAGTCTTATTTATGTATTTTTGATGTATGAGACCATGAAAAATCTATGAAAATGTCAATGTGCATAAACCACTATATCATAACTGATGTTCAATTAGAGTGTGCAGGATTTTATTTTATTATTATTTTTGCATAGTTATTTGTGCATAGTGGGCTGATCTACGTTTCTTAATTAGTTGGGATGTCATAGATTGTGCATAGTACTGTTCGACCTGTAAGTGTGAAGTAGGAGTAAAGAGTTTGTCACAGAATTGCACTTCTCAAGCTGTTAAGGATGAATTTGACTTGCCTTGAAATTTGGTTAAGACTGTGAGGAACTGTCTAACCATGTTTTAAAGCGAAGGCAAGGTTTTATTGGAAATTAATTTATTATTATTATTATTATTCATTTATGTATTTATTCTGGGGTACTTAAAATTCTGTGTAACACATTGTTTCGTTGCAGACTAAGTGTTCCAGAGAGTACACCATTCACAGCAGTTTTGAAGTTTGCTGCTGAGGAGGTAAGTTTCCTCTTTGGTCTCCGATGTAAATAAGGTACAATCAGCAGTGTGAAAACTTTTTCAAGGTCTTTGCTGTTAAATGCATTTGATATACACATTACTAATGGATACATCATTATCAACATTGTATATAATAGTCACCTGTACATAATTTTCACCAAAGTTGGGCACGCAACCAAGAAATCATAAGTTTAAATAAGGAATCACAACAATGCTAAATCAACAGCTCACCAAATACAACAAATTTAAAATGTATCTAAAAAAATTAACAAAAGAATAAACATGACTACAAAATAGAAGTCACAACAGCAAAATGACTTGTTACCCTGAATATAACTCCATGGAACCCTCTAAAGCAGGGGTGTCCAAACTGGTCCAGTATGGGCCGGTGTGGCTGCAGGTTTTCATTCCAACCCAGCAAAAGCAACACCTGATCCAACAAATGAGCTGTGTGGACACAGCTTAGTTGATTTAAGTAGAATCAGGTGTTGCTTTTGCTCGGGTGGAATGAAAACCTGCAGCCACACCGGCCCTTACTGGACCAGTTTGGACACCCCTGCTCTAAAGGGTTCTAGTGTTGGAACCCTGCTTCTTAGGTTCTTCCCTTGCAGCTGAGATAGAACCTCTGCTCTCCTACCAGATCAAAGGGTTGCACCGTATAGCACCACTGCTATGAAAAAAAACTTCAGCTTTCAATATTTGGAGTATGTTCCTTAGTGGGCTCCACACCCACTGACAGAACTGTAGTTATATTGATTGTAACTGCAATATCTATGTGCTCTCTAATCCATCTTTCACTGGCAAAAATCTCGCTAACATCAGGCTTTTGTCTGCAGCGGGAACAGGTTTAATCAGCATTCACTCACGAGTTTTCATCAGCTCAGGCTGCAGTGTTGGTGGGGACATAAAACCCAGATGAAGGCGGTAGTTAGAAGGCTGCTTACTGGCCCGCTATCAACAATCCACATGGAGGCAGTGTCATCTGGGCGCCTCCACCAGCAAACTTCTGGGGCTTGTTTGTGATTTCGGCCACACATTCGACCCATTTGAGTTCAAGCAGCGCTGGAACATCTTTCAGTCAGAGCTGAGTTTGAAAAACAGACTGGAGACAATTCAGATTGTTGTGGCTGCTAATGAGTTGAACAGGAAGACAGAAAAATACAAATGTTTACTTACAAATGACAAAACTCCATAGTTCTGAAAGCCACAGCTGAACTGTACAACTGAAAGTGTAAATGCACTTGATTCTTGTGTTTAGATAAAATAAACCATTGGGGAATATTTGAAGTACTGACAATGATTTTATTGTAATCCTTCACTAGCTTTATTTTTATCTACCAACTTTATGCCGCATTAAGAAAAACCCCATCAACATCCCATTCATTCCTGATCTAAGCTTCACTCATGCTGCAGTTGCTGGGTGAGCAGCAGTTTGCTAACCTTATCTCTCCGGTGACAGACTGCTCACTCCATCCTTGCACTGCAAATCCCACCAGCCACCCCATCACACGCTGAAGTAGGACATGTATTGTGACCGAGCTGAGTGAATTTCTTCCAGAGATTCAAGCGTGGCTATCTTTCCCTCAGGCGTTGTCCTGTTTGTGTGAGTGTGCATGTTAGATCCAGCGCACGGGGCTGAATTTTGGTGTGAAAAAGCAAATGTGTGTCTGAGTAGTGTAAAAGTTGGCAAACAAAACACAGCACAGTGTTTTCTTTTTTGTCTCTGAGAACGCTCCAAACTACAGCTCCTGATTTGAAGGCCAACGAAGTCGCAGAAAATTAATAGAATAGAAAGTCTGTTGAGGACGAAGCCTTTTTTTGTTATTGTGATGATTTATTCAAACTGTGTCTTCAGGCCAAGTGTAATTGAGCAGCAACACACCCCTGATCACTTTACCAGAATCTCAGTGCTGTTTAAAATGTTCCCAAGGAGTAGCTTATCTAAAAAGTACATTTCATTAATGGAGATTTGAGTTTGATCGTTTTTCTTTCTCTGCCTTATTTTCCTTAACAGTTCAAAGTGCCGTCGGCAACCAGTGCAATCATAACAAATGGTGAGTTGGTGTGTGGGGTCTTTTTGACTGGATTTTTAGAGTTGCTGTAGAAAACCACTGCAACATGTATACAACATGTTTGTAAGAGTGACAGTTCCAAAGAAACCTCTCACTTGGGGGGATGTCATTTTTGTCGGAGGCATTCATTTAAACAAAGATGTAAAGAAATTCAGCCTCAACAACCAGCTGGAGGGAAACAAGTGATTCCAGGGAATCTGAAAGTCTCACAAGGCGCTCAGTGCAATCTTTGAACTGCAGCCTGATGTTGGAAGTGAGCTGAAGGATGCACGACTGCAGTCATACAGTCGTGGGATTAAACTTTGCTCCTAAAATGAAAATCATCTTCCATTTTGCATAACCAGTCATCATTAAGTGTTGGTTTTTTTTTTAATAAAAGTTTTTTTGTTTTTTTTTCGCTTCAGCGTGTTTCTGGATACAAAAGTGTTGCCGGAGTTTGGAACATAGAATGACCCTTGTTACCAGCTTAAGCTCTCAATAGGATGTAAAGCTGTTGTTCACTCTTCCGACTGTAGCATGCTCACTGGTATAGAGGGGAATATAGGACTGGACTGTACTGTCCTACTTTCACCCCCTGGCATAAGACATATTACCCCCGCCTTTCACTGCAAATTTCCAGTGGCTGCATCAGTTGTACCCGTCAAGCCACAGAGAAGAGCGGTACGCTGCGGTCATTAGTTGTAGCAGCTCCACATAATGGCAGCCGCTAATTCAGCTCAAGGGACATTCAGTAATCTATGACCTTTATTGATCTGTATTGGATTCCTGCAGAAATGGCATCAAACCTGATGTCACTTACCACAGCCTGAAGCCCCACAGCTTTTTTTTCTTTCTTTCTTTCTTAGACTTGAGCGAACTTGCCCGTTCAGTGTTGCGATGAGATCCTTTATTGTGCTTGTACATATTATTATTTCATATATCAATATTTAAATTGCAGCATTTAAATAGTGAGGTTGAAATGGACTGATGTTTGTATTTTGCCTCTCACTGGTACAGTAACACCTCCTGGGAAATAAACTCTGCTAACTACCCAGCAAATGAATGTTTCGAATGATCCTGTATACAAAAACACATTCAGCTGGAGTAAGTCAGGTTACTACAGGGATGGCAATGGCGTCCTTGGGGCTTTCTGAAAGTGTGCAGTGGTTGGTTTTCCCTCCTGTCTGTACTTGCATTTATAAGCTGCGTAGAGGGAGGAAACGTTGACATGCAGCGTGCATGTCTCCATGCTGGACAAAATGAATCAAAGACGTGGTGAAAAAATTAGTTTCATTTATTGAAACTGAGTGCAAACTGTAGCTTGCAAGCTTTTGAAAAGTAAAGGGAACAATGGAGAGTTTAAGTGCAGCAAGTGGCCTTCTTTGGCAGCTTTTTTAGCTTGATACTGAACATATGAGGTAGCTACTAGCCAGTGTAGCCACCAGGTTAACTAGAAATAAACCATGGCAGCCAATAATTCAATTCCCGGGTGACTATAGCATAGCGGGGCTCCATCACGTTCACGATGCCCCTAAAGCCGGTGTTTTCCACCACCGGATAAGGTCTCAAATCGTGACAACTACAGTAAGCAATGGACTCCGTAATTTTCTGCAACCTCGGTGAAGAAGATGGGAACTTGTGGCAACCACTGCCTTCACTGTCCAGCATGGATTATTTCCGGTCGCGCCGCTGCTTCTTGGGCTCGTTCTCAGTTTGCATTTCCTTGTCCGGGTGATGGCGTTTTAGGTAGGCTCGCAGGTTGGTGGTAATTCCAGAGAACACAATTTGCAAACCACCATACTTTTGTCTAAATCGTCGCTGTCCTTTTTGTGTCTGAACCGAAAATGCTCCCACACATCTGCTTTTAAGCATGCAGACGCAGATTTATACTCACCACCAACGTCCCCTCTAAGCTGCGCGCTTGCGCAATCGTGCACCGCTCGCACATTCTTAGCGCACACGAGTCTATTAGCGGTTATTTAGACGTCTATGTTGAGGTAGGACATGTTATTTGTATGACTGTGCTTCTGTAGAGTTTCAGTTTGTTGTAGTTACCACTGGAGCCCACCAGGGGTCACTATCGAGTTTGTTTTTTGGCTTGATGAGCGAAAAATAACACGTCCCTCGGAGAGCTCGAGTGGGAGTGTTTATTGCGACTCTTGTCAAACGAGAGTTGTCCATCTCCGCTGAAGGAGAATGGAGCCTGCCAACAGGTTATGGGCCCAGGCTACGACGGATAAGTGAGTTTGCAAGGAGTACATTTGTAATGCAAGCGGGAACTGCGGTGGTTACCACGACGAGCTAAAGTAGCAAGCTAACATCGGTGAGCCGAGGAAACGGCCCGCTACACAGAGATGGAGAACTTGACGAGGAGCAAGTGGCCCACATTCAATGGACAGGCAGATGAATGATAATAAATACACATATGTTAGCGGTTACTTAAATTATATATAATTGTCCATGAATAGACGTCTATTAGCGGTTATTTAAACATCAATGTTGAGGTAGGACATTCTATACTGTGATTTTCAGTTTGTTGTAGTTACCAGTAGGATCCCATCAGGGGTCACTGTCGAGTTTGTCTTTTCCCTTGATGAGCGAAGATAAGAAGACGGTTGCCTCCAGAGGTCGAGTGGGAGTGATTAGTACATCAATGTTCCCTCTAAAGTGCACCCTTGCGCAGCGCTCGCACATTCTCCGCGCACAAGAAACTCGATGCAGTGCATCGACTCAGTGAGTGACAGGTGTCCAGCCAATGATACGATACGTTTCACTTAGGCTACGCAGCCAATCATAGCATTGATAGTGGCTTGCGTATGTGCCCTATCCGCACGCGCTGTGGCACCGTGCATGTTAGCTCGCTAACAACAGTGTGGGAGAAGAGACGGCGACGGTAGCTCAACGGCTGAGTTGGAAACTCCCGACAATATTAAAAGTAAACCAATAGAAATTGTTGCTATAATTTGATTCTTTTAATAAGCCATGTACCTTGCTATGCTCCCAGGTGTTGAACAGGTATGGTACTGGTGTGTGGCCACAGCGTGCACAACTGATGTTGCTCACATTGATCCTCGGTGTGCGCGGGGAGCTTGTGTGTATGCCAGACACACGAAAAATTAGAGGGAACAATGCTCGCTTCCATACTCCTGAATCTCTCAACTCTAACTGGATGAGAGGCGTCGGCGTCTGGGTAACTAGAAATGCTCTACAGCGACACTAGTGGCTGGCAGACCTAATTGCTCTTCTTGCTAAGTGCGGGACACGGGGGATTAGTGTGGGGCTTAAAGTATCGATACTCACGGCTGAAAAAATCGATAACCTCTGGGGGAAACAAAATATTGATCTATCGCAGAATTGATAAAATTGCTCAGCCCTAGCCAACAGCATTGAAATTAAATTTATATCACAATCGCTGAGATGTCACTGCTACTATTAAAACATGTAGTTTTCAGTGCCAAATTAATGATTGACCTGTAGTTGTTATTGCAGATTGCCTATTTCCAAAAACTGGCCTCCTGTTGTTTACTCCGTCATTATGGATGAACTGGTGATATTGTAATTTATATTCTCATTTCTGTGCTGCTCATTTGTGAGACAATATCCACTGTTTTTTTTCCTTTTTGTTTTTTCTTCTTTCATGGTCTCCTGGCAGATGGAATAGGAATCAACCCTGCGCAGTCGGCAGGTGAGTCCAGGATGCCTTTTATATTTTTATATATATATATATATATATATATATATATATATATATATATATATATATATATATATATATATATATATATATATATTTTTTTTTTTTTTTTAAATCTGCTCCCTCCAGGGGAAAAAAAAACATGTTGTCCAAGATAAGATGTTATTTTTCCTTTCATTCTATTGTATGAAGTTGCTAAGAAACAAAATCAACCCCTGGGCTCTAATTGAAGTTGTTCTCCCTTCGTCAGTGGGCTTTTACCAACGCATTAGTAGCCGAAGCACCAATACAGAAGTCAAACAAAGTGTTATTCATAACCTCCCTTGGTGACATCGTGTTAATAGTCTGAAAGACTAGTTTGATGCCACCCCCAGAGGCACTGACTTATGTGGGCGGTTCTCCAAAGACATGTAAGGCATAATGAAAAGCCTGTAACAAAACTAAGTGTTCCAGGATCAAGCAGATCCAACAGAT
The DNA here is from genome assembly GCF_037954235.1 of Aulostomus chinensis. Classification (NCBI taxonomy): domain Eukaryota; kingdom Metazoa; phylum Chordata; class Actinopteri; order Syngnathiformes; family Aulostomidae; genus Aulostomus; species Aulostomus chinensis. Next base: position 10,967,370 of record NC_141334.1, read on the forward strand.
ATAATCAAGGTTCTTTAAGGCAAGTGAAGAAAATCAGGCTGTTGTTCAGGGATTAAAAACCAGGCCTGAGATGTCAGTCAAGGATCATTTACTCAGATGTGTAGGATACCGGTGTAGCCAGAGGACACCTGGCCCAGGGCCTCCTTCTCTTTTTGCTTTTTGTTTTTCTACAGTTCGACTGGCAAATTGAGACCCAAGCAGGGAGGTCCAGGTAGGGAAAGGGAGCCTAATGATGACATTTTATAGTTGACCTCAAGACAGACTGGAGGAAACCTAGAGAAGTGATAAGTCAGCTGCTGCGGAGTGCTGCTGAGCCAGTGTTCCTTTGTAATTTTGTTTTTAATCATCGTCCCTCACGAGGTATTAATGGATCAACCTAAACAAACACACAGCTGGAGCAGAAGCCCACTGCAAACAATCATCCAGGCGTGGCTACAGACACTGTCATTGTCACTCTTCTCAATGTTCAGCACCTTCAGCCCCTAAATTAACTCCTTTGACGTCAGTGGTCACTTTTAGAATCTCCGCCTGCCGCAGCTTCTTTGTTGCCCTGATTGTCAACGGCCCATTTGCAATCGATCGGCCGCTTTATTTGCTCCAAAAATGCAGATGAAAGGTCTGGATGTGAGCCAGGCTCGCGGTAGCTCAGGTGGGAACCAGACGAAGCTGCTACAGTGGCTCTTGTTTTATTTGTCCCTGGCAGATGTGATTTGGTCTGGCGATGTCAGGTTAAGTTATCGACTCACTCAGGAGCAAATCATGATTTTACCTTCGTCACTGACCTGCAAACAGATTGAAACATCACACCCACCGAGAATCAGCTTTAAAGGGAACTGATCATACTGGATGAGGGTTGAAGTGATGTTGCTGGTACACTGTTGTTTTTTACTTGAAGTTTGTCACTGATGTGGAAGCAGAACCATATGTCTTGTCTGAAGGGCAACGTTTCCACAAAACCAAATTCAGTGGAACCTGCGTAGAGAAGCAGAACTCCCTGAAAATAATTACAAATCTGCCTCTGTTTGAGTAGAGGTCTACAAGCGTATCGGTAGCTAGAGGGCACAGAGACGCTGTATTTTAATGTTAATTAAATGAAAAAGCGTCCTCCAGCTGCAGGCTGGAAACCACATGCGGTTTAGGCAGAATTCCCTTGACTTTCTGGCAGATCCCTGGTGAGTCACTCTCGTCTCTAAACCAGCCTCTTTGGTATTTTCCTGAAGTTTGAACTTCATGTGAAGCCCACCTCCTTATGTAAGTCATTGCATCCGATGAAGATGCGTCACGGATGACTGTGTTTTCTGCATAGAGCAGCAGGATAAGGTAATGACCGCTTTGACTGGAGACAGAAAAAGAGGGTCTTTTCAGTGAAGAAAGGAGCGCATGGTGGGCATTCACAGCCTCTTTTCCATCTGGCCAACAATGATCCTTTGAGCTGCCAAGAAAAGCCACAGTTCAGACACCTCTGTCAGCCACTCCACCTCACCTGTTCAGAGATGAGAACATGCTGCCAATTGATCAGGTGTCATTTTATGGTCCATTTTTGTACATAAGGGTTTCACAGGAGAATGCATACACTGATGGATGTAAAGATAGGCAATAGAGTATTTTTAATCTTCAAATAATTACCAGTTGATTAAGTAGATTAATTTTCACTCTTTAATGAAATTATTGAAATGGACTTTCCGTGCCGAGTTTAATAAAAGCTTTGATTTATGAACATCTATCATGACTAATGATCTTAGAATAAAACGTCAGGAAATAAGCCTTTAGACATAACCTTATTTTTTATATCTGTACAGTTAATCCTGAAACCGCTCGACCAGCGTGCAACTGTGCAATGAATTTCCAAATATAAAAATGTCTTTTTGTTTTAACTGTACAGGTAAGTAAGTTCATTCTATTTCTATTATCTCCTAACCAAATCAAATATTCCCCAGTATTTTTCATCACTGTCTGGACCCTCCTTTCCAAGCGTAGAGTAGAAGAAACAAGTGTCTCTGGCTGCTGATGGGTTGACACTTAGTTCTGAGTGTATTAGATGTAGAGCCTGTAAAGGGGTGTAATAAAGCACACCAATTATAAACTATGGTTTTTACATGGGGCTCTGTCCTTTGTTGCAGGGAATGTATTTCTTAAACACGGCTCAGAGCTTCGCCTCATTCCCAGAGACAGAGTGGGAGGACAAGGAGACTGATGCTGCTGCTCCCCGCTGACGGCATAGTGACTCACCCAGCTGAATTCATATTATACTTGAGACCCAGGAAACACCTCAGTTAGTGTCGTATTTCTTTTCAGGCCCTTAAGTGACAGTGACTCACAAATATATATTTAAACTAATGATGACATGCACACACACACTTGCATGCTCCCTGCTTCATTTTTTTTTTCCCTCTCCAAAAAAAGGAGTTGCTTCTGATGTCTGAAGTAAAATCAAAAGTAAGCAGAGAAATTGAATAAATCTGTAACACAGCAGTTGCATCCTGGGAAAGAAGAGCGACGCTACAGCTTCTGCAGTTATCTTTTGTATCTTTGTAAATTACAATAAACAACCAGTATGACTCACATCAAGCTATGCCATGTTCAGTTTTGTCTTTAATCACATTGTCAATACACTACTTAAAAAAAAAAAAGTAAATGTACAGCAGCTTATTGTTTTTGCGGTGCCCATATATGAAGGTTTCTTCTTATTATTTTTTTATAATGTATATAAATCAACTAGGAGAGTAGGATCCTTCTTCAGATAAGAGTCTTAATCGGTCAAAGGTTTGTGGATCTCTGCTGCCCTCTGTCAGGCTCCAACCTAAGATCATAAATAAAATGCCAAACGATAAACCTTTTAATCTGAGCTGCTATCTTAATTAGGAGCTGAGGAGTAGGTGGTGAGAAAACAAGGCAGATGTCTGAAAGGCGTAGATGAAGACGCAGGGGCCCCAGGATGTGTCGCAGTCGCTACCGCAGAGGTTGCTTTCATCCACCACCAATAAACCTGATTTTATTTGAAAGACGAAGGTTTTTATTGCAGTTTTTGTGGGGTATTTTTTTCTTTGCTGTTTTTGTTGCTTTTGCTGCAGTCGAGTCTCCAGATCATTCCAATCCAAAACTCGATGACATCATGACCCATTTTGCTCTGAATCATTTTCAGTTTCCCTCAGTAGAAGCAGTTCATTGTCTCTGTCACAATCTTCAGTTGCCCCGTTACCAGCTGTACTTGCAGCTGAACTAAATACTGAATTATCGCAGTTTTTGCAAGTGTTAAGCGTAGTAGTTCTTCGAATCTTAAATTTGCTGTGTTTTACTGAACACATTTCACAGTTGAGACCACCATCTATTGTAAATCTTTAATCACACCTAAAAGCTTGGTGTAATCATCCGAGAAAAACAAACAAACAGCTGATTTGAAATATGCCCAACGTGCAACTAGAGAGGAACCGCTGAAGTAAATATTTCCAGCACAGGCACTGAGCCTACTAAAGTGATGGGGGGGGGGGGGGGGGGTGTTACATGCCTTATAGTTAAAACTAGATGTAACATCCAGTCCAGCTCTGGTTTAAATCCATGTTTGTCCAGACTCATACACCATTCTGTAATGTAGAGTTTGTATGAATTTAATAAAAAGCTTTTTTATGTGTAATTATTTGGCAAAGTGGACCTTGTCATTATTTTGGTGTGAGTACCGTCAGAAATACGCTAGCATCTCCTTAGACTTTGTAACTACGGCAGAGTACAAAGGTCGCTTGGTGCGACATTGATCACCCTCAACAACGGTTGTTACGAGGTGAGGACCAGAGAAAAAGGAGGGGCCCCTGTCCTGGTCACTACTCAGGGGAGAGGACGTGAGAAGAAGGTGGACTTCTAAATAGCCAATCAATCAAAATATGACTGGATGAAGTGGACTCAGGGCACTGAAGCTCTCCTTGAAAAGGGGCGGGTCAGAATTTTCTTCCTGAAGAGATTCCGATCCTTCCTCTGTGCGTAGCACAGTCCTGCACAGCTTCAATTTGTCTGTAGAATAAAACATTTTCCCATTAACAGCCACTTGTAAGTCAAACACAAAAAAGAGCTGAAGCAGCACATAGACATGAAAGCAATGGTCAGGTTCCCATTTGTTCAAAGTTCTGAGAAAAGTTGAACATCTGAGTGAAAAACAGATTATTGGGGGGGGGGGGGTTTGGTACAAATTATTATGCGTAGACTTCTGGCTCTGTTGCTTCATTTGCAATCTGGAGAACAGAGAGAAGCGATAGTTGATGTTTATCTCACACCTGATAGTTGTGGTATTTGTGCAGTTTGTATCTATGTTCTTTTATCTCTGATGGAAAATCCTCGGGGGTGAAACGTGACACCTCCCCAATCTTGAATCCACCAGATCTGAAACCCTCGTCAAATACTTACCAACAGATTACCAGGGTAGATAATATAGCTTTGTTGACCTTGTATGTTGATTTGATAAGAGACACATTTGTGTTGGTACTCAGGTCCGTTTGTACTCCAACTGCATTCTCTTTCTCCTCTTTATCATGTTTTCAGGTGGTCCATTAATCCCATTCTTGTTAATGCAATATCTGGGGAACGCCTGTAGGCTTTCTTTTTTCTTTTTTTTCAATTTGATAATGAGCTGATAAGATTTTTGTGGTCAAAGGTCACCTCATTTGAAGGAATTTCTTCGACTATGTTTATGTCCACTGAGGGAGGCGTACCACTGCAGTGCTGGATTTCTAGTTTCCATACTAAGTAAGTGTACAGAAAAAAAAATCAAAAACAACTTCCATACTCTTTAAAGCACGTAAGACTTCACACAAACAAAACAGGTGCCGCAGCTTGATGAGTGAAAAGGTGTAAATCTGCTTCATTATCACAGTTCAGATTAATCTCCCTGGTCCTGGACCAGCTGCAGGTCCACCTGTACCTTTTCAGGGTCCCCTTGACAAAATGTCGCCTCATCAGCTGTGGGCACCATCCTGGACCGGGCTGCTGCTGCTGCTGCTGCTGCTGCTGCTGCTGCTGCTGCTGCTGCTTCTGCTGCTGCTCCAGAGAAACACACAATTCAGACAGATGTCACATGTGGGAGTCTTTCAGTTAATTCAACAGTGAGGCATGTGTGCACCTGGAATACTGAAGGTTGACTGAGTGCGTGAAGTTCTTGTACGTGATGAATTGTGTGGCATTTAACCAAGTGTCAGTCCCTCGCAAACCTCAGCGATTAAACTCTGCTCTTTCTCTCTCTCTTGACTATATAATTGCTCACCGTTCTCTCCTCAAAGCACAGCAGTGTGGGTGGTTGGGTCATTTGGTACAACACACTCATCAGACAAGAAACAATGTAGAACATGTCCTATATGACAATGGCGAACATCCTTCTGGATAAATACAGAATTTGACACCTTGGTATTCGTTTCTGTGCTAATGCCTCAGCTAAAGGAAGGAACTGAGAGAATGACGAGAGGGGAGGATTTGGCTGCTTGATGGACAATTAAGTTTGATGACTGTTGACTGAGGAGCAGAGAAAGAGACAGGATGCTGACTGGAGATGTCAAGGTGCAGTATCAATCTTCTGTGTGTGTGTGTGTGTGTGAGAGAGAGAGAGAGAGAGAGAGAGAGAGACGTTGGACAAAGGAATCAAGACCCATTGAGATAAAACATATTTCTGATAGTCTGCCCCCCCCCCCCCCCCCCCATCCTTTCTGCCCTTCATGGTTCTATAAATGACATGTTGAGCAAACTCCTTGGCCTCCTATTAGGAGCAGCCAATCTAAAATGAAATCTGGTGGTCCTCCAAACACATAGCATATAGATAAAAGCACTGCTGTGGCCCCAGGTCAGTGAGCCAGATAAAGAAATATATAGAAGCAGGCCCCCAACCTCATCCCCTCATTCCCTACTGCTCATTTTTACCTTGCACACCTGTCACTCAAACTCATGCACCACATGTGTGTTTTCAAGTGTGTGTGAACAGTGTCCCATATGAGCTGGAGCTTCCATCATGCATCCCTCCGAAGGGATGTGGATAAACTACTAAAGCTATTTGGGGCTCCATATCAGCTTATCCAATTATATTAATGACCTACTTCTGCCCCCTTCTGTCAAAAAATTAGTATGGCAGCTTGAGAAAACTCCATGGAGCGGTGCAGACTTTGTTCTGATTCTTGTTCATGCATCTCTTCTTCCACTGAACAAAATAATCTAAATGGAGCATCGATATCAAGGCACCCAGCACACTTAGGCACGCTACAGTTTTCTGTAAATCTGCAACAACATTTAGTTGACACCATCACGTGTCCACCAAAATGAAACTCCCTCCTTATTATCCTGGTATCTGAGATCCTTCAGGCTAAATCTAGATCGATGATGTGCATGTAAAGCAGCCGTACTGGAACAAGTCAGGTTTTGTCAAATATTATTAGACATCCAAATCCCAATTTTTATTATGACATCTCGCATATTTTCACAAATTTTGTGCAAGGGTAAAACTCTCCAAAGACGTCTGCTTTACCCACTCTCAGGCGCATCCTCCAGTATAATCCACTCCTCCATGATCCAACTGTATTGTCAGTAATCCACAAACATTTGGATGTTTAGCAAACAACAAACTTCAAAAACGTTTCCAGTTCGTTGCTAACATGAACAAGTGTGAGGGGTGGGATTATCGTTCTTTTGAACGTGCCGGCTGTTATCGCGCCACAACGTGGTGGTTTGGGTTTTTTTTAAGTGCCCTTGAGGGTTTTTTAGATGGATATTTTTAGACAGTTTTACTGTTTGTCAAGAATGTCACAATATGCTTTAAGCTAAATATAGGTTGCTGGATATTTCTGCATTCTGGAGTCAAAAGCGAGTGATATAATCAGAAATAAACATCTTCATGAGCTCAAAAACACCTGCATGTGAAAAGATGACATACATGTTTTGGGTGACGGATCACTTTTACAGTATCTTTGTGTGTGCAGCTCCTACCTCCACTTGAGTGACTGATGTGAACTCTGATGTCCAGCCAGTATGTTTTTGAAGAAAAGCACATTTCAGGATTTACAACGAATCATATAGAACAAAATCTATTATTAAATACGACATTCAAAAGGTGATCAGATGGCTGATTGAAGTGTCTCGAAACACATGGAGACTAAAAGGCTGAAAGTGTTCAAAATGTTCCTTTTATTGTCATATTTTTCTCAAATCTGTCACGTCGTTTAAAGCCCATTTGCATTTGAAGAACAACTTCGACTCCTTTCAGTATGTGCTATTTCCAAAGTAACATTCCTCTGATGTCACACTATCACACTTCATTACAATTTTGAACATATAATAGGTTTTTGAAGTTGCCTATGATTTCTCCGACACACGGTCATGTGGTCCGTTACAGGGATTGACTTTAAATCGAATTTAAAGACATTTATTACATGCTGTGATTTCATAAAATCTGTTTCTCCACAGCATAAAAAGAACTGAGCGGAGTGGTCTCCTAAATCTACGGCAATCCTGGAGCTAATCTTTTATAATCCCCTCTTTCTTTGAATATCTTCTCTCTCACTCTCTCTACGCGCTAACTTTCAGCATCAGCGTGTATAAAATGCTTGTGGGAGTTTTAATAAACCACTTGGAGAGAGTGTTTTAAGGACACAACCGCCACAGGGTTGAGTATAGCTTGTTTTTGCTCTAGTCCATCCATGCAGCTTGGCCAAAAAAAAAAAAAAAAAAAAAAGCATCCCCCAAACAGTGTGTTTTTTCAGCAGAAGCAGCAGCAGCAGCAGCACATTCTGTCTCATTGATTTCATACTGTGTGAGTTCAGTGAGCCCCAAAATGTCTCTCCCTCTCTGGCTTGCGTCCGTATCCAAGTAACAGTGCTTCTTATTTACTCCGGTGAAATAATGGGGGATTATCATAATAACCGTGTAACATACTTGAGCCGACATATTTTAACGTCATCCAAATAAACCGCTAACTCAGCTCTTCTAGATCTTTTGGGATTTTGAACAGCCTCAAACAGGTGTTGTTAATACCAGAATCAGATGGTGAGAACATCTTACCTCTGTCTCTACCTCAATAGGTACAAATTCCACACAGGTGAGTAAGTTTGTCACCAATTCAACTCCACTGTGACCGCTGATGGGATAAAAGCTTTAAAGTTTCTGCCCTGAGCTTCCGTCAGTAGCAGATATCTGACAAGTGCACGCTGATATTAAATGTCAGACAGCGTTTGTGAAGTGTGAAGCTCATGTGGGATTGTGCATGTGTGTGTGTGTGTGTGTGTGTGTGTGTGTGTGTGTGCGTGCGCGCATGTGTTAGTGGACAAGGAGCAACTAATTGGAGCAGAAGGGAGAGAAGAGCTGAAGTGAAGGAAAAGGGTGTCATACAGAAGGCTGTTAACCTTCAAACCAGCTGCACTGTCTGCTCTGACTCTGAGTGGCGGCGGCGGCAGCGGCTGAAGCTTTGTTATTAGCTGGTGAAAACGCCCACCCCCCCACTTTCTTTAACATCTGCATTTCCAGTGCTGCATGCCTGTGATATCTGTGTACAAACTATTCCTGCAAAAGTGTACGATACTAAAGAGCAGACAAACATTTGTGTCAAATATCAGTGAAATCCTCCCTAAACAGAGACTTTGAATATCATCTGAGGTCTCTGATGTGTTTCTGCATCTTTCTTATGTCCATGGACAACAACAACAACAACAACAACAAAATCTGAGTTGATTTCGTTTCCTCAAGCAAAAAAAAGATGTAATATAATGACCAGAGGGAATAAACACAGTGATGCAAGCTAGCATGACTAAGAAAAGCAACATTAGCAGGATTAAAATTTTGCTGTCAGGGAATCTTGAAATATCAACACCTTTAGTACATTCTTACCATGTAGTTGCTGCTATTCACCACCAGAGGGCAGTAGTCCATCTAATAATATTCCAGATGGAAATCATACCTACTTGTAAACTTATTTATTGTCAGTTGAATGGAGGTATTTATTTTTCCTGCATTACTTAAATGCTCTGCTTACACTGTAGTACAACCTTATTGTTGTGTCCTCTTTCCTCCTTTGACTCGGGTGAGTAATGGCCTCAGGAATATAAACAGCCTAATTTGGTATTCTCTTTGGCCCTTCTTTTCTTATCTGTGCTTATTCTCCCACAAAAATTGTGTGGAAAAAGAGAAAACCATTACTGCTGAAAATAAGCTCTTCTCTTCTCTTCTCTTCTCTTCTCTTCTCTTCTCTTCTCTTCTCTTCTCTTCTCTTCTCTTCTCTTCTCTTCTCTTCTCTTCTCTTCTCTTCTCTTCTCTTCTCTTCTCGTCCCTTCCCTTCTCTTCTCTCTCTCTGTATCAGAATTTGCTGTAGCCAAAGACAAAGGACTGTGACAAATGTCCCCCCTTGAACCAGCCATAAGAGCTGACAACAGCGGCTGCAAAGTTACATTGCCTGCAGAGCTGCGGCTTCAGAGCGCTTTATCTGATGTGTGATGGAGCATGGCAGACTCGGCCCTTATTAGACTCATCACCTCTGTGAAATCACATGAAATAGAGAGAATATGCTCAGCGGGGGGAGAATCCAACCGACAAGAAAGTTCTACACACAAGTTGTACACAAGTCATTAATGCGGAATAGAAGCTTTCTTCTGTATTGACGGATAATATTTGCACATTTGGTCACTGAAAGTCTTTCTTGTCTCACCCTGTTTCTCACCGAGGGCAATTAAGACATAAAAGTAACCTGCTGCAAAAATATTTACCCATTTCTCCTCTAATGCCTGCTAATAACCGCGTTCCTCGTAACCGCAAGGCGAAACCCAACAGGAGCACTGTCATCTGTAATGCAAATGAATGTGTGAGACGCAGGAACAAACCAGCAGTTTCACCAGACAGTAAATGTTTACCAGCGTGCCACTTTGTGTAAACTCACACGGTCATTGTGTTGATGATTACAGAGCAGTAGCAACCCTGAGATGCCTGTTTGGAGAAAGGAGTTCCTGGCGTGTCCTTTGAATACCTGCATTTTCATGGCTGTTATACAGGAACAAAGAGGGAACAGATGTGAATCCATGTGCGCTCTCGTGAATGAGTGTGAGGGGTTTCCCATTAGAATTTCAGCTGACCCAGACAAAATGTAATTGTGGGTTGGATCCGCAGTGAGGTACAATCAGTGGTTTTGCATTTCCAGCTATTGCTTTTATGTCTGAGTTTCCTCAAGACGCAACAGGTTCTATGGCAGTTGTAGAGATGGTGAGGAAAGAGCAGAGAGTGACAGGAGACGCGTTCCTTTCATTGATGTTGAGTGTTGAAAGCATGCGGAACAGCTGTGTGATGTAGGAGGAAACAGCGGAGGAAGTGCTCTGATGAGTACCAACAGCACAGTAATGCTGCAGGTTTATCAGGAAAACGTTCCACGCAAACAAGAAGCAAAACAGGCCGCGGCATTACAAACTCCTACCCCTTGATTCAAGAAGGAGATGGAGGAGTGTGTCCTTGTCATTCATTCATATTTCAGCTCTGCCGATTTCCAGAGGTGCAAAGAAATAAAACTTTTTTTGGTTCATTTACTTAAAAAAAGAGGTAGAAATACCCAGACCACCTATTGATTGACTGTATTTACTGAAGTACCCAACACCTTTTGTGGTGGTGCCCAACAAATCTCTTCCTTTTAGTTGCCAAGCAGGTTTTACAGATTAAATGAAAGTAGTTTACTTAAGTGTTTAAATGTAAAAGTGCACATTCATGTACATGACGTTTGTGTCATCAATCCTCAAATCATTGACCTCTACAGGTCATGGTTGAGTTGCGTGTTTTGATGATGATGATGATGATGATATTGGCAGGCCTTACATCTGAAAATGCATCATCTTCATCAGGTTTTTCTACTGCTTTTTGGCAGCTTTTAATGTGGTCATCTACAAAGCCTGATCCACACCAAATAAAACTTGATGCATTTTCGTATTGGTCGATGGGAATAAAATTGTTATTGCTACATCTGTCCAGATGTGCTCAGTATCGATGTATCAAACGGTGAAAAAAAATCCCCATTTGGATTTAAATGGTGAGCACGCGTCCAGCTCACCCCAAAATGCCTGTTGAGGTAATTAGCTTTTATGATAATTAGGGAATGTTTTTGTCATTTCCACCATGCAAGCCAAGGTTTTATGCAACTGCAGCACTCTGTTGGGTACCTACCCATTATACTGTCTCATCACTTCACAGTTTTTAATCTTTCCGATGTAGGCTCAACCCCCCCCCCCCCCCACCTTCCAAAAAAAAAAAAAGAATCCACATGAAGCCTTATCACAGCGAGGCAGCTGCCGTGTGGAAGGAGCTGTAGATCTTGTAGTGTATGAATATGTCATAAATCTGAAGCTGGACTTTCCCAAAGTTTCAATGTGCTTAGCAGGTGATAGAGATGGGCCGCAGGAATCAACCTGAGGAAGTTAATTAGTCAGGTGGGAACTGAATAAATGCTTGTGAAATGAACATCCAGGCAGTCCAAAATAATGAGAATTGAACAAGTGCTTATCGTGTCACGGGGATTTACTTTTCCTGAGTGTTGTATTTTGTGGGAAACAAAATTCAACTCTTTGTGTCCCGGGTGAAAATGTTTACCCGTCTCTAATTGTGTTGCCTTAATAATGATCTTTACATGCCTCCTTTGTTCTTCTGTTCTCACTACACGTCTCTTTTTGTAAAATCAGACTTTTAAATCTGAACACGCTCGCTTGCACCACTACAGCTCCAACATACATGTATTTGAGCGGTTTCATGTTTTATCCCACAAGAATTATGCACACATAGCGTAGACTAAAGTGTGTGACAGCTGGGCAGGTGTGTGTGTGTGTGTGTGTGTGTGGGTGGGGTCCACATACTTTAAAATAACAAGGCAGTAAGAAACCTTTAATCACCTGGCATCTTAAACGTGGGTGGTGGAGAGCTAAGAACAAAAACGCTGTCAAAAGCAGCACTTCTGAGCTTTCTGGCTTCTGGATTTATTCTTTTTTTAAGACTCAAAAAAAAAAAGGAAAGGAAACTATTCACACAAAGGCCCTTTATTAATGTCTATGTTATTAACTATTGTATCACGCTGACATCACTAGTATTTACAGAGCTGATGCCCAGTCCCTCATTGTTGAGTTCTTGAAATACAACAACGGAAAAAAAAAACAAAAAAAAAGTGAATATGCTGGAGAAGTGATCACATCAAAGAGTCCATTTACATAGCAGAGGGAGAGCAGTGGGCTTAGTCTCTCATAGTCTTGACAGATGTTCTAACTTGCTGTACTAGTTTCCCCCCCAGGACCACCGAGATCTAGCAAGATGGATTTTCTTGAGGTTTAAGAAACAATTTGCAGCATTTTGGTTGGTCCCTGAACGTAATCATCATCCCCCTGCTGCTGTTTACGGATATGTTTCCATTTAGCTGGAGGGAAGCTGATCATTAAATAAACAGCCAAATAAATGATGGATGAGGAATCTATATATAAATGAGAACTTTTAAAGTAACACTTAACACTACTTTTATCATGCCTTCGAACAATTAACACACCTGAAACCTAATTTTATAGCATTATACAACCTATATGCAATAGGAACCATCCAGAAAATAATGCAAAGCATGATTAACCTACTGTAAAATTACTTTGAAGTAATTTGTGGATTTTTGTTGCATGGAACATTGAATCTTCTCTAATCTGTGTTCACATAAATTAGTTTTTTTCGCCTGATTGGACAATAGTTGACTCACACACACACACGCACGCCCGCCCGCACGCGCGCGCGCGCGCACACACACACACACACACACACACACACCTCTACATTGTGATTGTAGAAGTACAGTTATTAACAATTTCCTCAACTCTTTCATGACAATTAAACAGCATTGATATTTTTTTTTGGTGTTGTTTTTAGCTCTCTGACAGACAGACGCTGACAGGCATACATGGCACCAGATGCGTTCACAACTGAGGAGGAAATCCAGTAGTTATCATCTGCAGGGATTTGACATGCCCCCATTTGTATAATTCACCTCATCCTCCAGTCTCCGCCTCTCCGTGAATGTCAGTTCGCCTGGCCAGTGGTGATAAGTCTGGGGTAACAAGCCCTCAATATCCTCCAATATGTGCCGAGATGGGCGGAGGCGCTTTTACGCAGACTCTCAAGTGTCAGAAGTTAAAACTCCTGCGCGCTATTCCTGTTGAGTATGCCGAGGGTGGACGCATGGCAGGCGCAGTTTAGTTGATTCCAAAACCCCTTTGAGGAGGTTTGCGAGTAAAAAAACAACAACAACCCAAAAACCAACCCAACGGAGCCTTTTTTTTTTTTTCCCCCGACACCAGAGCGACTGGTTTCGGATGGTTTGGATCACATCCGTCGCCAAGATGTTGCTCCACAGACTTCTCCTGTGTGCTTCAGTAGCAGGTGTCTTCGCGCAGCCGGACAGCTCTGGATTATTTTACGCACTAAGATCTGAACTATCAGAAGATGCAATTTTAGTGGCCAACAACGGAATACGTGTGCCTTTCGGGAGATCCATCTTCGTCGATCCCGTTAATGATTTGGTGATTCAGACGCAGCCGGGGGACCGGTGCAGCATCACCGTGCTGGATAACGACCCTCTTTCTCAAAGACCGGGGCATCTGTCTCCTAAAAAGTTTCCGTGTGATTTCGGTCCCAATGATGTGACATACTCACACTACGGGTCGAGGAGTCCAGCGAAAGACAGAGTGAGGCTGCAGCTCAGGTACGACGCGCAAACCGAAACCGTTATCATCCCGTTTATGATGGAGGTGGAGGTGGTATTTACGCAGCTAGAGTTACTCACTAAAAACATGCCACTCTCTGTCGAACACCTCAAAGGGCTCAGTAACCCCATTGATAAGAAGATTCTTGAGTTCACATATGACAGAGACTCTCATAAATGTGAAGTGACGTCCTTGTCGAGCGGCAGCCTCCTTCCCAGATACGGAAGACTCGTAGATGGGGGTAAACTTTCCAAAATGATGGACTGTGATGAATTCACGCAAACTGACATACGCTATGAGCACACGTTTGACCGCAAATCTCCCAATAGGGATTATGTTCCCATGGTTGTAGAGCTGCATGATAAGGAGGGAAACCTAGAGAAACAGGAGTATTTCCATTTGATGATTCGCATTAAAGAAGGAGAGGAAAACACAGCCCCAAAACCTAGCTTTGTGTCCATGATGATGATGGAGGTGAGTCAGTTTGTCATGACGGCCCTCACACCTGACATGCTCGCTGCTGAAGATGCCGAGTCCGACTCAGATGAACTTATTTTCAACATCACCTCTCCTCTGTCTTACGAGGAGGGCTACATAGTCAGTACTGATGATAGGAATCTGCCCATCACATCCTTCTACCAGAGAGACCTGCGTGACCTGAAAATTGCATACAAGCCCCCCTCCTTAGATTCAGACACAGAGAGGATTTTCCAGCTTGAGTTTGAGGTGGTGGACACAGAGGGGGCTGTCTCAGACCCCTTTGCTTTTATGATTGTTGTGAAACCCATGAACTCTTTGGCCCCAGTAGTGACGCGTAACACGGGTCAGCTGCTGTACGAGGGGCAATCCCGACCTCTGTTCAGCACCCAGAACCTGGAGATTAGTGATGAAGACAACCTGGATACCGTCACCATCACAGTGGTGGATGGACTCCGACACGGGGATCTTATGGTGCTCGGTTCCCACAGGAAATTCTTCACACCCGGCGACCTCGCAGCAGGGGTTGTTGTGTATCAACATGATGGAAGTGACACATTCAGTGATAATATTGTTTTCAAAATGACGGATGGCAAAAATGAAGTTGAGTTTCTCTTTCCCATCACCATCGTTCCTACCGATGATGAGCCTCCCATCATAAATGCCAACACTGGCCTTGTGCTATTCAAACACCAGATGATGCCTGTATCTTCCCTTATGCTCAGTGCCGCAGATATTGACTCTGAAGACTCAACTATAAAATTCACCATTGCCCCCCCCCTTTCTACCATTGGCACTGTGCTGCTGAGGCAATCAGACGCCCCGGAGGACCCCTCCTCGTGGAAGTTCAATGGGGAAGATGAAGTATATGAAAAGGAGGTGACGGAGTGGCTGCAGAGAGATATCACTGATGGAAAGCTCTTTTACAAACACACAGGCCCTCACAACAAAGATACCGTCATGGATCAGTTTGTTTTCACAGTTCAGGATGACAACGACCCCCCTAACGTGTCTGGAGAGGCTGCTTTTATCATTCGCGTTTTACCCATAGATGACGTGCCCCCCGAGCTGTTCCCTGGCACCACCCTGCAAATGACCGTCGAGGAGTATAAGCTCACTCACTTCGGCAAAGAAGTTCTACGTTACACAGACTCAGACTCTGAAGACCGTGACCTCAAATACACGATAATCCAACCCCCGACAGATACTGATGAAAATAACCCACTTGTGTTTGGTTCTTTGGTTCTGACAGACAGCGCAGACACGGAAGTCAGTGAGTTCACACAAGCTCAAATTAATCATCACAAGATCTCCTACAGCCCCCCTGATGTTGAGCTCGGAATCACGGCTCATATTGTGCAGTTTCGTTACAGTGTGGAAGACACGGCTGGGAACAGCGTGGAGGGGGCTTTCACTATCTACCTCCAACCTGTCAACAACAAACCCCCTCAGATTACTAACACTGGCTTTACTGTGTTTGAACGCGGCATGCACATCATAACCGAGGCTGAGCTCGATGCCATAGACCCTGACACACAGACTGGAAAGATTACTTTTACCCTAAGCCAGCCTCCTAAACATGGACAGATCCAGGCAGCGTTCACAGTCTTAGAGCAAAATGGGATTTTCAGACTTGAGGATATCTCAGAGGAAAAGATATCATACATTCATGGAGGGGAGGAGACGATGAGTGATGAATTTCAGTTGGATGTTAGTGATGGGATTCATGTTGTAAGTGTGACGGTCAAAGTCAATGTAAAGCCGGTGGATGATGAAACACCAACTGTCAGTCTGCCTGCAGGAACAATCGGCTCTCACATGGATGTGCTGGAAAACGGAGCCACAGAAATCACAACCAATGTAATTCAAGGCCACGATGACGACACGGATGACCTCCAGCTGACCTTTATAGTGGAGGATCCTCCGAGTATGGGAGAAATCTTAGTGAAAGGGGTACCCGCTGCTAGGTTCACACAGGCTGATATTATCAACGGCGTGGTGGTGTATGCTCACACAGGCGGGGAGATTGGTCTGGAGTCTCAGCAGGATGGCTTCAATTTGACTCTGACAGACATGTCTGATGATTGGACAGTCGGCGGCAATAAGGTCAACGGAGTCCACGTACGGGTCACAATCCTTCCTGTTGACAGTCAGGCCCCTGAGGTCGGAGTTGGGGTCCAGTTCAGTGTTATTGAAGGAGAGAAAACCACTATTGGCCCCCAGCACCTGAACGCTGACGATAATGACACTCCAGTGGATGATATCCTTTGCACCATCATTGTTCAACCCACTGCTGGCTATGTGGAAAATATATCACCTGCCCCAGGCTCAGAAAAGTCCAGGTCAGGGACAGCTATCAGTGCTTTCACTATCAGAGACATCAAGGAGGGTAATATCTACTATGTGCAGAGCATCCACAAAGGAGTCGAACCAGTAGAGGACAGGTTCACATTTAGGTGCTCTGATGGCATCAATTTTTCTGAGAACCATTTCTTTCCTATTGTCATCATTCCCGCCAATGATGAAAAGCCGGAGATTTACTTGAGGGAGATAGTTGTGATGGAGGGCATGAACATAGTCATTGACACTCCGATCCTGAACGGGGCTGACGCTGATATCCCACCTGAGGAACTGATGTTCATCATTTCCAAACCTCCCAAACATGGTGCCATTTTAAATCAGCTCTCCACAGGCTCAGTTTTGGTGACTAATTTCACTTTAGAGCAGATTAGAGAGGCATCGAGCATTATTTATGAACATGATGACTCAGAGACAACAGAGGACAGCTTTGATGTCACTTTGACAGATGGAAAATACTCTGTGCAGAAAACAGCCATGGTTATGATTATTGCTGTTGATGATGAGACCCCCAGAATGCTAATAAATGACGGGCTGGAGGTAGAGATCGGAGAGACCAAAGAGATTAACAACAAAGTGCTCAAAGCTACAGATTTAGACTCAGATGACAGCACACTCACATATATCATCCGGTTCGGGCCTGGTCAGGGTCTCCTGCAGAGAAAAACGCCATTCGGTTCCATAGAGAACGTTACAGTAGGAATGAATTTCACCCAAGCTGACATCGACGCGGGGCTTATATCTTATACACACAATGGACAAGAGGGAATCAGAGACTTGATCAAGTTTGACGTCACCGATGGAATAAACCCACTGATCGATCGTTACTTCTACATCACCATCGGGAGCATGGACATGGTCTTCCCTGATGTAGTCAGTAAAGGTGTGTCCCTAAGAGAAGGTGGCCGCGTGACTTTGACCACAGACCTTCTCAGCACCACCGACCTCAACAGCCCTGATGAGCACTTGGTCTTCACCGTCACGAGAGCTCCTGTTAGGGGCCACTTGGAGTGTACAGACAATCCCGGGATGCCTATTGGATCTTTTACCCAACTCCAGCTAGCCGGCAGTAAAATCTACTACATCCACACTTCAGATGATGAATTGAAAATGGACAGTTTTGAGTTTGAAGTGACTGATGGCTACAATCCTATCTTTAGAACATTCAGAATCTCCATTGTGGACGTCGACAATAAGAAGCCTGTTGTGACTGTAAATGGTCTGATTGTCACAGAGGGACAAAGCAAGCTAATTACACCATTTGAGCTCACCGCTGAGGACCAGGACACTGCTGAGAAGCTGCTGAAATTCACCATCACCCAGCTGCCTGTTCACGGCAAACTCCTCTACAACCAGTCCAGGCCGGTCACCAGCTTCACCAAACAAGACCTGAATGAAAACCTCATCAGCTACAAACACGACGGAACTGAGTCGTCAGAGGATTCTTTCTCCTTCACTGTAACTGACGGCACTCACACTGACTTTTACGTTTTCCCCGATACCGTTTTCGAAACTCGCTACCCTCAAACTATGAAGATCACCGTTGTGGCGATGGATAACGGTGTCCCACAGATTCTGGTGAATAAAGGAGCCCCTACTTTGAAGATTTTGGCTACAGGTCATCTGGGGTTCCCCATCAGCTACAAACATCTGAGGGCAGAGGACAGAGACAGCAGTTCGGCCTCCCTGGTGTTCCACATCACCGCGCAGCCCAAACATGGCTATATGGTTAACCTGAACCAAGGAAACAACTCCATTGACACATTCAGTCAAGGTAAGCACTGAACAGAACTCCCACCAGCTATAATGCATCGCCATTGAATGAATATTGCATGTGAAAAGCCCAATCAACGGGCAATTATTCCTTCAAGTGTTGTTCAGCAGCAGAGTGATTGTCCGGGGAAAAACTGTTACAATTTTAAAATGTAATCCAGGAAACACATTAACCTGAGAGGTTATTTCACTTTTTGACGCAACAACGATTTACAAAATATTATTAGTATACAAAATGGGTGACTTTCAATCAGTCAGCAGTCGTCCCCACTTTTTCTACACTCTTTAAAGATTTAGAAACAGCATCGCTGCTGTGCTTTTATGCAAACTGGAAATCAGGATTTATTTTTCTGTAATCAAATAATTATAACCTCATGACACTCTTTAACCTCTGAGAATTAGAGCATTTTAAAGTACAAATCCTTGCAAATCACCACTTTTTGATGTATTTTTCACAAAGCTGATCAAATATTTAATCTATGGATGAATAATTATTCACGTGTGACAACCGCTAACGTAGGAATTTCAATAGTTAATCTGATGGGCCTGATTGAGACGTGCCTTGCTCATCAAATCATAATTAGCAGACCAAAGTATAGGCTGATGTTTCACTCAAATGTCTTGTAGACAGTTTGGGATGAATAATTTATCCTTCCTGCATCTCAAGGGAAATGTTCACATCTGATGTTCTCGACAGGGGCTTGTTAAATGAAGCGGGACAGGAGAAGATGATCGTGTGAAAAGGTCAGCGCAGACCTTTTGGTGACAGAATGACATTTCAGATTTGGACCGCTTCAATTTCTGACAACTTATTTCAAAAATGGAAAGTCATCAGAGAATATTTACACTAAACTTTAAAAAAAAAAGTGGTGTGTGTGTGTGTCTTTGTTGATAATGCAGACAGACAATACCGCCGACTGAGGTCTAAAGAGATGCAATCGTCGTTTCATACGTGGAGGCAATTATACAAGCAAGTTCAGAATTTCACTTGCTCATGTCACAGCTTGGCATCTTTACTGTGCAGTCGATGAAAACTTCTGCCAGCAACTGTGTGCTGCAGTCTTTGAAATAAAAGGGCACAGATGAGATGGAGAGAGAGCGAGAGAGAGAGTAAACAGGCTCGTCAGAGAAATCAGTCAGGTGAAAGAGACAATTCCTTTCTCTTTATTTACTCATCCTATTTCCAGGGCATATCCCCAGAGGAAATCTCTTTAAATATTTGATGAGCAGTGTTACCCTGGTTCGCAGTGTTGACTTTACATTTGCAAGGTCCTCGGGTTCAAGGCTGAGCCACAATACCGCAGAGAAAAATCCTCCTCTCAATGCTTCTAAGTAGGAAAACAGAAACACACGCACACACAAAAAAACCTTATAACGCAAAATTTTTAACTGTAAAATAATGTTTTGGTCCATGTAAGATGTCGCAAAGAGGTTTAAGAAGCATCCCCGCCAGAAGTCAGGGGGGTTTATACTTTTATGAACCTCCTTCCTCTGACATCTATTATTGAAGGAGATGGTTCGCAGGGGCCAAGCCCTTTCACAGTCCTAATGATTTTTCTGCACTGTAAAAGATGTTTCTGGAGAATGGCGGATAAAAAATACCAAAAAAAAAACAACCCAAAAACAACCACCCGCTTGTGAACCCTGTAATTCAGACATTTTAGGAGAACAGCTGCGGAGGTGCTCGCCGCAATCCTGTTTTTAACATTCTTAACTCCTTCTGTCATTAAAAGATCCAAACTGGTGTCACCTGGTTTCAAGAGGTGTTTGCAAAAGAGTGCAGGCAGGTTGAGGATTTAAATGTTTTCCGGCGGTTTAGCCGGCGCCGTATATTCGATTGTGTCCTTATCAGCTTGGATTATGGATGTATGACTTTCAGAACAGTTGCTCTGCTAGAAAATTGTCCAAGCTGCGTGCTGATAAGGAACTGAATCAGTGTGATACCAGAGACCTGCTGTTACTGTAGCTGATACGGCACTGAAGCGGGACAGTTTCCTTCTTTGAACAATTATTTGACAGAGAGAATGTTTGAACAAGCCGTAAAACTATAATACAACTTCAAAGAGTGTTTGAGGTTATTTCTGTTGCCAGCGTGAAACTTCACATGAAGGCTTTTTTAAAAATCTTGAAACGGCAATTGTTTCATGAATGTATTTTTTTTTTAATTTTAATATCTTGACAAGGGCAAATCTCTTGTGATACACAATTCATAATTTAGCTATCACCTTGGTTTAAGTTATCACGCATCATCTCTCAATGACATGACAATTACCCTCACTTTAAAATGCAGACCATTAATCAAAAGCATTTATTAAAGTTTGCTTGTCATCTTGATTTTCTGTTTAATTTCCGTAGTCACCTATAAGATAACCCTGATATTTAAAGGCCACTGGCATCTTTTAACGTACTTGCACATGTTTATTTTATGTATTTTATGATTGAATTTTAAATCGTATATATTACAAACTGAAATGACTTTCCTGTTACAGCCGATATCGATGACTTGAACATCTGTTATGTGTTACGGAGTGAAGAAAACGCCACCTCGGATCTCTTCCACTTCTCCGTCGAAGATAACGGTAAGACTGCGGAGGCTGTCTTTAAAATGGACTTTTAACTTTAAGGTTTTTTTTTCTTCTTCTTTACACGTGAGATCAGTCACTAAAGACCTGAACATGTTACTTAATTATATTTCAAGCGAGAATCAAACATATTAATTCTGGTTATCTCTGTGAAAGTGAAAACCCAGATGATTTAATTTTGATGTCAGTGCAGTAGCTGGTTATCAGGCGCCGGACGTGATGTTGGATGTGGTCCGCAGCAACTTTGATCAGATTGCGGATGTTGAATCCATATGCGCTGTCACAGTTGAGCCAGACAAACGCTTCTAAAGGGTCCTCTGGTGTGGACGGGACAACCAGTGTCACCCCTTCCAGTCTATTTGGGCCTCTGTCACTGCGTTTCCAGTATTTGATCAGCATAGGCTCTTTACTGTCTGCTCTGTCCCACTTTCAAGGGGAATTATTTTGCTATGGGTAGCACATAAAGTGAACACAAATCTCTTCAACAACCTGTGCAAGCTTCAGCACCCCATCAGGCTCTTTAAAGCAAAGTTTCCCCTCCACAGTGCAGCCGATTCAGGTCATTCTTTATTCCCTTCTCTCTCTCTCTCTCTCTCTCTCTCTCTCTCTCTCTCTCTCTCTCTCTCTCTCTTGTGTCTTTAATGAAACAGCTATGTCAATATTGATTTTTCTCCAGTCCACCATTTCTGTCCTGATATAGCCCCATAACACATCAGGGACAACATTTTGTAGTTTTGGACTTCATTCCCTCCCTTGAGAGTTCAGGGCTGAGCTTGCTCTGCCTCACTTGTGCTGAGGCAGAGATAAAACCATGCCACTTGTTTAAATGGACACAAGAGATCATTGCAAGTTCTGCATATTGTCACCTTCTTAAAATAATCACCAAAATCATTTTTTGGATAATTTTTTTTTATCCTTAAACAACTCCTTATGATGTTTTTTCTCCAGTTTTTTGCGTTTTCTGAGAAGCTTGAAAAAGTGACTCAGGCAATTATTTCAAGAAGGAGACGAAATGATAATTACAAGCCTCCGTGTTTCGCTGTGTCCGCAATCAGATCCTTCTTCCTACATTTTTTTAATACGCCGTGATAAAAGACGCAAACCATAAACTACTCTTCTAATCATTACAGACAATGCTGATTTTATTCAAGCTAAACAATAATCCATAGCGTTTGTACGGTACCGTACAAATAGATCTACATATTTTGACGTCTTTGCCGCCAATCCGATTTTTATAATTTGTCATGATGACGTGGAAATATCCCTCATAGCAATATAATCCTGACAACCCAAATAAAAAGCTAATTATTCTCCTGTGGTATTAATATATTCTATAACGTATCTATGACGATACTTAATACTATATCAATCAGAATTATTATTTTTATAAAGGAAGATTGAATCAAGTATTTGCATCATGTATTTTTGCTTGGTGTTTTATATGTTTTTTTTTTCAAGTCTTCTTGACTTCAACAGCTCTGCAGAATGAGTTACTTTATAAATTAATATTTTGCTTCCGTACAATTTTGTTTCTTGTTTGAGAAAATTACAAAAAAACACTAGTTATATCCACCCCAGTGGAAAAGTCTTATATGTACAGACCAATACGCTCTGACTGATGCTTTTATCTTTCATTTATAAAATCAACATTTCCCTCTATTATTGCTTCAGTCAGACTGAAGTACCTAATAACTGTCTTTGCAGCCTGATTTTGGCACATGAGCAACGGCATTTCTACTGTACGTCTACATGCAGGCTTGCAACGTGGGTGTTAAAATTAGCACACATTTACTAAAGTGGCTACTAATTAGGCAATCAGACATTAGGAGATTCATATAAGACATTTCCAAGACTGAAAGGAAGATTAAGTGTGAGCTGCACGATCGGCGAGCTGATCCAAAGCTGTGTAATAATGAAGAGTAGTGATCATAAATGACGTGACATCGCATTTTCTGCTGCTTGGGTTCAAATTCAAACTGAGAATTCAACCCTTAAATCTGGAACAAAATATACAATATTAAGTGCTTCAATGAAGTGCTCCAAATGAAGAAATCTTGTAAAAGAGCAAGGACTTGTAGCAAATATCGAAATTAGTCTCACTCAAAGTTCTTTAATATAACCACATGTGGGGTTTTTTCTTCCTTTTTTTCCTGGGATGGGAATAACCATAAAACTACTTATTAGTATTTATGGAAAGGTTTTTTGAATAATTAGACATAAGATATTTTAACAAACATATGGGAAGACATAAAAGCTTTGCACATAAATGCTATGAGGAGTCAATTTTATGGTGATTTAAGTTGGAGTTCAAATAGAATGACCAGGAAACTACAAGTCTCCAGTCCAGTAAAACAATTACAGGAAATAATGGGTTTATTGATTAAACTTTTGGCTTCTTTCTTTCGATGTAACAAATTGTTTCGTGAGAAAATATTTTCTGCTGAACCTGACACACAAAACGAAGTTAAATTATATTCTCTGAACTCAAGCTGAACCTTACAGGTGAAAGTGGAAGAACTTCTCATTGTGACTCTGTTCAGTAGAATATCTGATCACAATGCCAGACCTTAAAAAATATAATCCTGTGTGCACGTCTTGTTGCGAGTGATTTACTTTACCACTCAGTTTCCTCCCATACATGTTAATGTAATTATAATAATTTTGTACTCATGGAACACTTAGTATGGAGTCTTGTGCCCCTCACATTCTAATTGTAATCATCAGATATTTGAACTCAGTGGGCGCTGCGCAACCCTCAGTGTCACAAGCGTATATTTGAACATTCATTGAAAGCTAAATGTCAAGATCAGGTGGTGTTACTTTTCTCTCATTTGCAGGGCTGGATATATAGAAATCCATATTTAGGGTATGGTGGTTATTGTCCTCCAATTGCTATTCAACGAGCAACTTTTGAAAATTAAAGGCACTCTCCACACTACAGAAGAAGAAAACCATGAATTGTGGAATTTCTGTCTAAACACATGGACTAATGGTTTTGTGAATTTGCCTTGAATTCATTTTTCAGAGTTTTTCATACTGTAGCACTAATGCACTTAGAAGAAAGTGCTAATGCGTAGAGGACTAACACTTGCTTTATGCACATGAAAGGAGAAACACTGACTAATTGATTGTCCACACTCCCCTTAAATTTTTTTTCCCTCCTCTCTGCTCTTGGCATCAGCAAGCTTAAATGAAAAAGGCCCAGGGCCCAAGGACTTTTAAAGGAAGTCTTTACTGAGGGTTCAAATCCTTAAGTTGGATCCCCTTTGGCTTCCTTCCCTCTCAGGTGCAACAAAGTGTTACTACCAAGATGTTACATGTAAGCATTTATTGGAAGTTCTTGCTACTGTATGCTCTGTGTATGTGGGTATATCCATATAAAGGTGCACACATACAGTTAGGACAGGTACACACTTAGCACAACATGCAAGCGAAGCAGAGCACAGAGGGGTAGCCGTAGGCTATAGGGCGGCTGGGCCTCTAGCACAAAGAAGTGTTTGATATTTAAGAGCCCAGGCAGCATTGTGGGTAATGAGAGCCCAAGGCGTCTGAGCCAGGCAGAGCTCCGAGGCAGCCACTAGTAATTATGTCGCCCTATTACAGGCTCATCTGCAGGGAAAGAGTGGCAGGAAGCACCGTCTGTCACAGGTTAAGACCAGCTGGGATCACTGTAGTTAACTGAGATGGGCTGGAACAAGACCTGTTTCCCAGGCTTCTCTCCGACTGCAGGATCAGTTTGGATGGAGCGGCAGAAAATGAAACGGAACTGCAGAGTAGATGTTGAAAACAAAATACGTGGAAAATTGCCATTATTGACTTCCACTTGTACATTTATTTCCATTCATACTTGAGTTGCTAATCAAAAATCTTCAGCAAAACATTATCAGTTTATTGTCATGTAAAAAAAAAAAAAAACACAAAAGACCAACAACTTTACCCGTCAAGATATGATAAAAAGACATCTTTTTCGTCAATTAACTAACTGATTACTTGATTTATTAATTATTCACCAAATTTTCAGTTCTACATAGATAGGTTGGTTCACCACATGTAGTAAAATACATGTTTCATGTAACTCTGGTGGTATGTAGCTGTACAAATACTGTTATCGTAAGTGTTTCCATGTTTTATTGCTGTCTTGTGGGTCTCTGCTAACAAGGTACAATGAAGGTGGGTGAATATAATTTTTTGTGGCCCAATAAACACGTATATACTGTGCCAACAACAAAGCAACCAGTCATTTGACAGGTAATGTTAGACTAAATTTTAATGATACCTAAAGGCAGCAAAACAACAGCAACAACACACATTTATTTTGCCATGTTTATGTGTTGCCTGGAGTGCCATAATTTTTTCATGATGTGATCTCGTAAATAAACCCTTTGATTTCATATCTTCGGCCAGTTGGATTACAATATATTCTGTAGACATTTCAGGTGTCTGGAAAAGTTTGCCCCCCTGCTGTGCCTCGGCAGCTTATCAGTACACCCTTGCATCCATTTTCTGGTTCCAGACCACCTCCTGCTGGCTTGGTCTGCGTTGCCATATCCTGTCACGATGATTAAAGAGTCTGCTGCATACACTTTAAAAAAGTATAAAAACTCATTTACTTAAGTAACTTCTCATTCATCACTTACATACGGCTCACTAGGAGTGTGTATGTATCTGCAGACACTACCCTCTGCCTGTTTTTTGTATTTTCATTTTTTTTGTTGTGTTCAGGCCATTTTTGGTTGTCAGCCTCTGGTTTTGTATGTTTAGACCCCAACCCACCGATTAACCTGTCAAAAAAAAATCATTCTATCTATTTTCCTGATTGGTTCTCGTTTGTTGATGACACCTACACTGGCAAAGCAGAGTGGTAGAAAATGACATCTCTCATGAAGGTTAGTAGAATAAACACAGCTGAAAGTGCAGTTATAGCAAGAATATGCTCATTAGCAGCAGTTACGCAAGAGCAAGGGGATGCCTCCCAGAGGAAAATGCAATTTTGCCATTCCTTTGACTCAGTTTGGGGTCAAGGAGGAGGGACTTTTGAATGCTGTGTTTACGAACTGCAAGCAAAAATATCCCGCAAACTGTCCCTTTAATGCTTTTAAAGGTAGAGAATCCCTGGGTGGTTGGGTTAAAGGATGAATACATTAAAACTTGGTCAAATGAAATTAAAGCAAAAGGCTTTTGTGTAAATATATATGTTTTATTTTGAGATGGCGACAACTCATCCGATTAAAAATACATTGGACGGTAGTAATTTCCCTTGTAGTTAGGAAGAACACAATGTTTCGCGAGTTCTCACTCGTCTCTGAGAAGAAGGGCTCGGACTGCCTTCCCATTTTGTCTTTATTTTCTTGCTCAGTTCTTCTCTTTCTACTGCAAATGATCATTTCAGTCTGTCATCGCCTCTCGCTCACCCAGCAGCCCCAACATGCCACCCCTTCAACTGAGCACAACACGTTCATTTCTTTATCTTCATAAATCTGTTAAAAATAATAAAATACTCTGTATAGCACTTTCATCCTGTCCATGTTTGAAGAGCAATAATCACCAGTGACGAAACTGCAAGGGCACCAGTTCTTTACCATTACCTTTTTCTAATGAGCTGAGATCTGTGCTGCCACTGGGACTATTTTTTTCTCTCTTCAGTTGGCCATTTTACATAAAAGCCAACCCAACACTTGAGATGAAATAACCTCCTCTGATTACCTCGTTCTCTTTTTTAATGATAAGCAGCACCAATTATTTAAAAACATCCATTCTAACTGATGACGGGAACTAGAAAAATAGATATAAATCGATTAGTCCACTTTAACCTACTTCTCTGACCTTTAAACTCATTTGATATGACAAAATTCAAATGCAGAAATGCTTGCAGCTTGATTTTGAAGTCATCAATTGGCTTTTTCAGAGCTCCAGATTTCTGGGAATTTGTGGAATTTAAGCTGTTTTGAAAAATGTCAAACCCATTTCTTGTACTGTTATTTTTAGTAAGTCCTCTTTAAACATGTCTCACCTGCTCCAAAGGCTGATGTTTAAACCTGATAGGAACTAAAAACCAAACAATTACAAGCTTAAACTGCCTGTCATCAGGTCCACAAAAGAACCAGGTTAATCCATTTAACCTTTTTTGTTAACTTGTCCAGCAGTGTTTTCTGATTAGAGCTGGATTTCTAGGTAAAACATCACCATATAGCTATGGCTGACAAACACACTCTCACATACACACATGCACACACACACACACACAGGCGAACACATGCATGCACACACATCCCCTGGCTTTCGTAGAGGATTCTCTTCATCTGTCTGCGTTCAGGAATTGACTGCCACTCACTTCTCCCAGAGCCCAGACTCTTCTATCTTTATCCTCTTCATCTCTCCCTCTTCACACTGTCAGCCTTAGATCGCCTTGGATGTGTTTTATTCATTTTCTATTCTTTTACTCCACTTAGCTTCTGCGTTTATTATATATTTTGTTCCTCCGCGTTATTTTTGTCAGTCTCTCGGCCTATCAATGTCCTCTTTTCCCGACGAGGTGCTGAATATTTCAATATTTTGTCCTCCTATCTGGCAGAGTTTAATCTCCAAGTATGCCGTGGTCTATTGTTCGAGTGTCGAGTCTGTCTCATAGGCGTCAGGATTTGGTTTTACTGACACACCCTCGCTCTCAATCCTGCTGTCTGTCCCCGCCTGCCATGTTTGTCTGTCAACGTTGGCGTTGAAGGATTACAGCACATTCTGCAGTTGTGAATGTCACTGGCAGTGATCTGCATCTCATTAGACTGCTGAGATGAGACTTGTTGAGAGATTTTTTTTTTAAATGATGTTAATCATCATTAATGCTGTGTTTTTCTTTGCTTGACAGCCCATGCACCACAAGTAAACAAATGCTGAGCAACACAAACGGACCAAACACCCGCTAATCTCTTCAGCTTTATTTTGTCATTGAAATGTTGTGATTTATAGCCTTAAATATCATCATACCAAATAATGAGCAGTATTCTCTTTGCCTTTGTTATTTTTCTGTAACCCAGAGACGCTTACATGTCTTTCATCTCTCTTGCCCACCCGGACCCCCTCTCTCAGTTTATCAGAATTGTGGATTAATTATGGCTGTCATGCCAAAGCCAGCACTGGAAAACACTCATCAGCTAATGTTTAGTTGAGCTGCAATAACTAGCCAATTAAACGTGTTTGCGAACCTCAACGTCTATTCCCATTACAGGGCGAACAGGTAGTGCAGCAGTCTATTACTTTGCCTTCTCGAACGGGGCCTGCTGGTTGGGTTCCCCATGTTGTTTGAGGGTCCCTTTGGATGCTATGAGCTGTGCTTGTAGATGGGAGGCGGAACCAGGGTGTGTGTCCTGGTCGTTGCACCAGCACCTTCTTGGTCAAGGTGCCATGGGAGGGGATTTTTTTTATTTTATTTTTTTTTACTTAAAACCATGTGAGTCCCAGTGAGATTTCAAGATCTCTTTTTCAAGGAAGCCCTGGCCAAGACACAAGCAGCACCATGTTCCAGATAAAGTAGAACTGGGGGTTAAAGCATGGTCACCGATGATGAATGCCGTTGTACACAACAAGGTGGAAAAGGCACAAAAACAAAGATAAAACATGCATTCACTTTACCAAGTAACTGCCATGTGCTGATGCCTTTTCAGCTGCCTGATGAAATATGATGTGGTCTATTTGCTGTCCTTTATTCTCACATTTCATATTCTGCATATACAATTTCTTTTTTTTATGCTTGGTGTAAATTTGTTTTTTTTTTATAGTTTATCTATTTTTATAGGTGGTATAATGGTTTTGCTACTGCAGGACTTCTGTGGCAGCCACACCAGACAGATGTGTTAGGATACACATGATGGGTCAGAAAGACTGAGTCCAAGTCCCAAGTCTTTTAGGATGCAAATGAAGTCTTAAACCTTATGTGAGCCCGATTTAGTTCAGGTGCAACTCCAGTCCAAGTCACAGCCTTGATTCTTCATCTTTACTGTAACCTTATGTTCTCTCAACTAGCTTTTTCCTTTCTAATTTTCCCCCTGCTCTTGTTTATCATGACACACTCTATATAATAGCACTAAGATTGTAGGAAAGTGGCAGGTCTAGCTCTCGGAAATATTTAATAATTTGATTTTTAATGTGTCTGAACGGATGTTAAATTTATACTTTAATCAAACGAATGTTACATTGCAGAGTGATTTGCATTTTCTGTCCACATTGGAATATAAAAGTACACATCACTGGGGAGCTGTTATGAGCTCTGCTTTATTATTTCAAAAGGCTCCAATAAAATAACATAAATCTAAAAGTAAACATTTGGAAAGCCCATGAAAGTCAAATTTTCCAGGATTTAAACAATTTTGTTTTAATGTGCCGGAGGAGAAAACAGAATAAAAATAAGTGCAGGGAAACAGTAGTAAGAAGAAACAAGAGATTTGAGGGTCTAGTTTGTGTCGCTCAGATAGTCTGGAGCACCACTAACCATCCTGAGATATGTTGAACTGGTCCCTCTGTTGAATATTGTATTCGTGGCTTGGGAAGACTTGTGCTGGAGCTGGAGCGATAGGCCTGTTGGAGTTCTACCTCTGTGATGAGCAAAAAAAAAAAAATTCCTGGAGGAGAACAAATGCTTTAAGGTGTTATCATTCATCTGACACATCGCTCACAGACGCACAGATATGTGGGGCCTACCTTGCACAACAGCTATTCAGACACACACATTCATCTGCAGCAAGCCTCGTTTTTTTTTTTGTCCCCAAGCCTTCTTCCTTTAAGCTATGCCCAGGGTTGTATATGGCTGTCTTTGCAGACATCAGTGAAAAACCTCACGATTATTAAATGCATCACAAGAACTTCAAAGGCGTGAGGATCCTGTGCCCCAGATGTCAGTTTCTTATGGTTTCATGTACTAAGTTGCTTCAGGTGTTCCTGCATCACACTCATGCCTGATGGCTATTGAATATAGGAGGGAAACAATGCTTTAGTCTGCCACATGCATCCTTTTATTGTCTGTGCAGGAGGTCCAAGGATAACGTCACTTCCTTTATCACCCACAGGCACACTTATATAGACATGCGCAATCACACACACCGCATTCAACGCGCAGTATTAAAAACAACAGTAGCAGATTTGTCCTTGGTGGTGATGCTGTGTAAATTGACTGATAAAAACGCTGTGAAGTAAATATGTAAAACGCATGTGTAACAGCAGTCCAGAGGGTCAATATGCACTTGATCCAAGTCAATTAGCCGCAATGATACTCCATGCACGTTGGCTTCGATTTGCCCTCGGGTTGGACAGCATTTTAGATACTTGTGTTTGACCATGGCCGTGAATTCACGGTCAGCTTATCTTACCACACCACAGCGGAGGCTAATTGCCTTGGGCAAAGTGTAAGTGAGACTCACAGACAGCACACAAGTATATACACACTGGATATTGGTGCTGCTGATGGGATCTATGAAATGACCTCCTTTCAGGCTGATGAATGCATGACCACACAATAAACACACACCTCATAGAATAAGAGGAAGTGAAGGGCAGAGGGTTGTATTGCCACAACTTGCACACATGGACTGCATGCACAACATGTTTACTTCCATTTATTTCTGCAAGTGAACCAGAAGGTATTAAAGCATGCTGAATGGATGGGGATCTCTTTGATTTTGTCAGTTAGATTCAGATGGAGACTATTACTTGTGGTCTATTTTAGGAGCGTTCTCATGCTTCCTGCTTTTTATCCCAATTGAAAATCTAACAGATTAAGCAATTAACTCCCCAGTCCAGTGTTTCCCCAGAAGTTCTCAACTGTGAAAGAGATTGTTAGGTTTGTCAGCTGCATATAGCTGTTTGTTTGCCAGTCGCACTGGGATTTGGGGAATTGTATACAAAGGAGCTGAAGGCAGATGGAGATGTAACAGTGAGGGAAGGGCCACACAACCAACAGCAGAGTAGAGGTACTGAGCGGCAGACGGCATCATCTCGCCGTTAGAAATTTGTTTGATTTTGCGTCTCAGACGTGCTCGCACACAGCTGAAACTCAGGGACGACAAGTGCGTAGCTAAGAGCTTCATCTTGTGTTCATTTTGAATTAGTGTACATGTGTTTATCTGGGAGAAATGATTCCAATGACCTCATTGTGGATCAATGTCTCGCCCTGTAATTGTTAGTCGCCTCAACCAAGACCATGTTTTTTTTGGTGACATTTGTGTATTATAAGATTACACAAAAACTCTGAGGATGATTTTCACCAAACTTTGGCGAAGGATGTGATATGGCCGAAGGAAGGATCCATGAAATTTTGAGGCAGATTAGTCATTGCACCACCTGGTGGCTACAGGAAAAAAACATGTAGGTTAGAAGACTGATTGCATAAAACAAACTTTTTCAATTCATGATATTTAATAACCTGCACTGTTGTAGAGCTCAGAAGGAGGAATTTTGCATTATGCGAAGAATTCTTGAGGTGATGTTTACTCGGGTGTCAGTGTCACGTACAAAAAAACCACCAAACAACATGTCGTGACAGTCGGGCTTTTTACATTGAAGTTTTATAGCCGCTGTTATGGAAAGGTTCATGTCTTGGAACCTTTAAAAAAAATAAAATAAAATATATATATATATATATATATATATATATATATATATATATATATCTTTTGGAGTGATTCTCTCTTGGCAAAATGCCTGGCGCCAAACTCTATTTAAACCGTTACTTTTTTTTTCTTCTTCTATTCTTCAAGACTCGAGAGCAAAATAAGCAGTCAGGGCCATGGCTGAGCGTTTCCACTGTGAAACACCCGTATGCCAAAGATAGTCTTAAAAACAGAGATTCAGACAGAAACAGGTTTAAGCACCCGAGAGAGTGCTGATCTCGCATCGAGTCAATCTAAGGGCAAGGTAACACTTGTTGTCAGATGAAACAAACTCTTAGTTGTTAAAGCTAAACTTTTGGCTTTGTTGGTTCTGTGATCTTTCGGCTGTCAACGTTAATGTCTTACCCTGTTACTCAATATTTCTCCTCTCTCAAACTTGTTTTTTTCCAGTCGGATAAAACGCTGACTTAAGCAGTACGTGCATGAAAAGATTTGTGGATTCAAATCATATAAATTTGATCAAAGCAAAAATCAGATCAAGAAACTGTCCAAATCTGTTTTTGCAAAATTTCATACTTGCACTCCCACCTGCATGTTACGCTAATGTCTCTGGACTCATCAGATGCAAGTCCTACTGTATGACTTGAAAGACTCGAGCCTCACCCGTAGCATCAAGAGGGAGCTGGAGAACCCAAGTAGATGATGCAACTCAGGTCAAGGTGAGGGTCAGTAGGAGTTGTGTACTTGATTTAACCGTCAAGGCCTCGTTTCCAGCTCGGTTGTTTGCCTGTAAATCCGTCGTGACTTGTAAAAATCAGCCTGTTCATGTGGGAAGTTTTTCCCTTTCCCTCCGTTTGCTTTGAGTACGCTGAAAAAAAAAGTAACTTTCACATTGGATTTCAGATGGATCATGGATACTGCGCTAGTACAAACAAACGAACAGGCTATCTTAGCTAAATAACAGGCTTTTACTTTCTCTGCAGATATCTCTGAAGTGTTCCATTTGAATTTTCCACACTTATCAGTGTCTTAAAAACCAGACAAAATTAGCCTCTAATCCCAGGATAACCACTCTATGTTGCTGTCGTCCCTGTGTATTCGATGAAATTACGGACGCCAAACATCCGTGTTTGGAAATGAGGTATCAGAGAGCTTTCGGTATACCTACCCCCCACATTTCTGTCAGCTCTGTGACTGAAATTACTTTGAATCACAATAGTTCTGACACTATACTGACACTCCCACACAGACACACATCCTCTCGGAGCCGCCAGCTGAACAGGTAGAAACATCAGCCTGTAGGAACAGTAGGAGCCAGAGTAGAACAATGTTGTGTTACCGGGTGTGACAGTGTTACATGTGACTGCCATTCAGACAGCACAAAGTGCTTCACACACCCACAACTGCGTTTAGAGTGATAGGTGTGCAACGCAAAAATGTACCTTGCATCCTACAAATGTGATTCTATCACTGTCAGTGTTGAAAGGGAGGATGAAGTAGCAACTTTTAGCAAAACTACTCAGCTGTTCGCTGGTAAATGCAAAAGTAGGTTAGTTCTTTTCAAAGAGTAATTAAGTTAAAGTAACATATTGATTGTTGCCCACTCTTTGTAATTTTTTTTTTTTTTTATCGTTAGGAGACATTCAATACACAAACCAAACAGTGAATGTTAATGATTAGGGGGTTAAATGCATCCTCTTGTAATTGGAAGCAGCAACATTAGCATTGATTTGGAGTTGTGTTCCTGGCCACCTGAGGGAGAGCTTGAAAACTAAGCCACACATGAAGCTGTAACAAAATCACGAGCCTGGTAAGAGCATCATAGACTCGAGATTGTGAGCCGCACATTTAAGGTTGTGGGCTTCTTTTTCTTTTTATTGGAACCCTTTGTGATTGTAGAGCAGTCATGCCCAACTGGACAGCTGTCAGTGACTTTGTTCCATGAAGTAAACCCCCCCACAAAACAGGCCAGCATCAAAACACCAGCATCAAAGTTTTTCTCTGCAGAGTTCTCAGAGTGATCCTTGAAATTTGCTGGACACAAACTATCATCCGTAATTGCTTCAAAAAACTGTCTCGTGGTGAGTTTTTGTTAGAAACACCTTTGAAAGAGCGTCTAAAGTCTGTTTAGCTCTATTGAGGATGATTTCAAAGCTGCTTTTCTGTATGGTCAGCACATGTGAGAGGTCTTTCATCCTTCCAAGCAGTTGCAGGAATGAAACAGTCTGAAGCCCACTGACTCAGATCCCTATTGTCTGTGCACAGCTCTCCACCTCCAATGGGAGGTCACATAGAAGGACTGCTACACACATAAACATACGCACACAAACCCACACACACCCACTAAGATTTGAGGCAGCTTATGCTGTATTTACCAGGGAGCTGGGATGAAAGTGAAGGTTGCGGCAAAGTTGGAATCGAAGAGTTGTGTGTGTTTGCAGATGTGTATGTGTGTGTTGTGCGTTTGTATTTATGCCTGCTAAGTGAAGCCCGAACTTGGCCTGAGGGTGTTTGGAGGACACAGGAGCACTGATTATATTAGCTGTCTCCTCACCCCAGCATGTTGTAGTCATGTTTGTCAGGTTAAGAAGCCCTGAACTTTTCACCTCTACAGCGTTTTAGCATCGTGTCAGCACAGTGTGTGTGATTTTTGTAATTTTTTTATCCCTACCCAACAGATTAATATAGCCCCCCCCCCCCCAATATTTACTCTCAAGTTGGACAATGTTTGGTAAAATATACTGAAAATAGATCAGAGATCATGCATTTTGTTTTGTATTCTTCCTCCTTGTCAAATCCTGGTCTAACATGAACCTCAAAACTGTTGGAGGTGTTTTACACGAGGAGCCACCGATGCAGCTCAGAGCCGCAGCCTCTTTAAGCATATATATTAGTGTCAAGCTATAGAATCATCTCCGATTTGATACCTCAAGATTTTTTTCCCCCCAAAGATGAAGTCTTCAGTGTGATCAGACAACACAAACCTGGAACCACAGAAGGATCAAGAGAGCTCAAGCTTATTTGTATCATCTGATCGAATTTCATACGTTTGATAATCCCGCTGACAGAGTGACAGTCAAACAGCGTTGCTAACCTCTCTGGTGTAAGTAATTGTACAACATAAAACATATACAATGTTTCTAACATCTGTTTTGATTATCGTTGGAGATCCTATTAATGGAACATCTGAGCACCGGTGGTGGAGGCGGGGTGCAACAACGCCGCTATTTATGATAATGGCTTTGATATTGGATCAATTGATCGTGGTTTACTCATCGACGGTGGGTGAGAGCGCGGGATTAGTCACCCGTTTTTACACGCGGAGGTTTTAAACAATTATGCAGCCCGCCTGCTGTCAATGACCTCTGCATTGGTGGAGGTGAAGTGCCTCGTGTGTGTGTGTGTGCGTGTGTGTGTGTGTGTGTGTGTGTGTGTTTGTGTTCAGCCTTATTGCCTCAGCTGTTAAGAGGCATAACTGACTGGAAACTGAACAAACAGCTTTGAAATCATTCTCAATAGAGCTAAATGAGATTTCCTTGCTGACAGCCCACTAACATTTACACAAACAATCGTCCACCCCTGCATTTCCTTACACACACTCAGCCATTTAGTTAAACACTCACAGGAATTCCATGCATAGTCCCGGCATTGTTCTACTCTGCAAAAGCAGAGAGAAGAAATAACTCTCTGTGCACTGCCTTTATTTCAGTTTTACAATGTTTTCTCATGATATCCATTCAACGCAGAACTTTGCCTGCAATAGGAGGGTTAATTAGCCAAGCAAAGCAGCATCCTTTCTTGTCTGCTTGTTGAAGTGGAAGTGATTAAGTTGGGTGTCTATTAGCGTAGCACTAAATGTTCAGTCTTTTTGAACAACTGTTATTGCCTTCAGTCTAGTTAATCTGCTGTTTTTTGACCGAAAGAAGAAGACAAAGGAACGTTTGAGTGTCTGTGAAAAGATTAACTTTTGATAAATGTTACGAAATGTTTTTTTTTTTTTTTTTTTTAATGAATGTGCAGCAGGTTTGTTGACTGCGCAACAAAAATAATGAAAACTCATTTTCTTCATTACAATTTTGGCCCCTTGGGTCACACTGTTTACCCTTATAGGTTTTGTGGAACATTAAAGTGTTTTATAGATTAATTAAACAACATTTATAGACAATAAGTGGAATGAGAGAATATATAGAAATTAAATGAAACATCAAAATTTAGGGGGTTATACTGTATAAGAGCAGTAACAATTTACATAAGCACTTCAGTGCCACTTAGACTTTGTTCCTTCAAGGAAATAATGCAGCACAACAGGATAGAAAATAGCCCACATTCATGCTATCAAGATTTAATTAATCTTAATTTATGTTCTGGTATGTTTTCCCAGGTGGGAACAAGCTGAAGGGACAGCAGTTCCGTCTGGACTGGGCCTGGATCTCCCTGGAGAAGGAGTACTACGTGGTGGACGAGGAGGACAAGTTCCTGGAGGTGGTGCTCAGACGGAGAGGCTACCTGGGAGAGACCTCCTTCATCGGTCAGTCTGCTTTTCTCTCTTCCCTTTCGTCTCAAGGCAACACGTTCATGAGTCGTCTAATTGTAGAAGCTGTAAGGATGCAATGACGGTCTGTCGGGTGGATTTGTTACTCACATTGAACCTTTGAACCAAATGGAATAACCGGTGATTCTGTTTTCGCACCTTCATTGAGTCAAAGGTTTTCCCAGAAATCAAATTTTTGACAAAATTACCTGTAAATTTAACGCCGTTCCGTTCATCCTCATAACAAATATACACAAGATCATCACTAAAACATTCATTAAACCTGAACCATTGCTGTCTCACCTCAGGGAGCTCTGGTTGACTCCTGCTGCTCCTCGAGGTGCTTCCCCATAACTAGAGATGCACAACAACATAATTACATTGATTATTTAAATCCATGTCCCCAGTGGCTTATTGGAACATGTCCTGTTGATTTCTTTAATGTGTTTTGCATTGATGCATCATTGTTTCTTTAACGATTAACAACGCTGAGGCTGCTCCCAGTGGTTGTAAACGTTTCCATGTATGCAGTAACATTGCAGCTGCAGCAAATATCCCGGTACACCGAAGCAGCTGCAGTAAAAACTGTAGTTTTAAACTTGACAGGACAGAGGAAGAAAAAAAATTAAAAAGCTTCTGTAACAACAAGACAAGAAAGAAACTAATTTGTGTCCTCAGCAAAGTCCTCCAACTCACTATATCTGTCTGCACACCTGTTTTTTAAAGGTAAAAGGTGATGACTCGCTTAAATTCATGTTGACAACCCCATTGCACCCAGATTATTCGCTCTTTAACTAATTTGAATGGATTAGACACGCCCCATGGGCCATTGCACCATGCGTTATTGATTCCTCAAATAGGGCCCCCGGTGTGGCCGTAGCTCAAGAGGAGGATCAGGTCGTCCACTAATCTCTGGGTTGGTGGTCTGATCAGCAGCCTCCTCCTCTCCATCTGTTAAGTGCTTTTTAACAAACAGCCCTGCGCCTTGGATGAATGTCAAGGTAGACAAGCATTAAATAAAAACAGCCCATCTCTTTTACATCATTATTCTATGTGTTACGATGCATGTAAACATGGTGTCAAAATGTTTCCATTCACTTGGCCATGATGGTTGATGGTCTCAACTTGGTTTATTTACAAAACCGTTGATTTCCACCTCTAATTTATATGCAGGGTTAAGTTCAAAAGAAGCAGCAAAAATCCTTTCAATTCCTTTCAATTTCATTCAGTTTTGAACTATAACATATTTTTATTTGAGGGCCCGATGAGAACTGCGAGGTCATTGCTGAGCCTTGTGCTGGTAGCTCTTTAATTACAACTAAGAAAACCATTTCATCATTTTTTTCGCCAGATGGGCAAGTGGTTGGTCACCACTTCTGATTTAATCCTCAGCATGTTTATGACCCGAGATGACAAAAATTAAACATATAAATGAGGTCTGTTTTGCAGTAAAATGCATCTGATTGATGAGTGCAAATCTACAGTGAAAACCTTGACAGCCGTGCTGAATTCTAATAAACTGATACATGTCATCGTATCGTCACAGCTGTTGAACAAGTGAACATGTTGGATGATGTGGAGGTCAAATTTTACTTCTCATCACAGGCGACCCAAAACCTCAATGGCACTATTTAATCAGATTTATTGTGGTTGTCAAGTTTATATGTCCGCGAAGTAGAATATAAATAAAGATCATCTGCGTGTTATTTTTATTCAGTGTAGAGATAAAGCAAACTGATGTATCACTCAAGTTTTATGAGGATTTGATGACCTGAGCCATAACCTAGAGGAGAAATAAAGCACTGAAACGTTTGAGATGACAGTAAGATCTACAATATTCATAATATCAAGATAATCTGAAGTTAATAAATTGATTCGAAATGTTACTCAGTGCAATGAAGACTTTTTGAAAGTAGAGAACACTTGTGCACATGTCTTTTACAGATACTGGACTTTTTTTTGTGTCCATTTATTTTTGAGATATCCTGGTAACAGCAAAACCGCGCCGCTGATCACATTACCATCTCATAACACAGCGTTCAACTGGAGACAGGAAAGTGATGAGATGACAGACGCGATATGAAGCCCCAAGATGTTTTGTTGTTTATTTTCTGAGCACTTGTGCAGGTTCTAAGGTTAAAAGCGTGTTGAGGATGAAGTCCCTGAGCACCCTCTTAACCCTGACTTTGTCATGCTCCAGCTCATTTGCGCTGGGAGAGGCATCAAATGTAAGCAGCTTTTACCCGCTCCCACCTCTCATCATCACGCTGATCCCTGTTAATCGCTGGGCCGGGTGTTAGCATCACAGTGCTGCGGGTTTTATAAGCTTTAAGACTTATCTACCTGTGTGTGCAACATCATATGTATGTACATGTGCATGCGTGATTTCTCTGTGTGTTCCCTGGCCACACATAAAGGCTTGCCTCTCATCTCTTATGTCATATGTGCACCTGGTTACCTCTGACCTCAAACACACACACACACACACACACACACACACACACACACACACACACACACACACACACACACACACACACACACACTCTCAGGGCTTCCTTCAGAATGAATGTCTAGTGCAATATGTCAACACCTAACTGTATAAATGTGAAAGTGCACGGTGGTGTGAAGGAAGATGAAAGAGTAGCAATGTTTACTTGCAACCATTTGGGGAAAAACAATAACTCGAGTCACTCTGTAACACATTTTTTTCCATCATTATCTAAATATAATCTACAAAATAAGTATCTGTGTGTCTATATACTCAGCGTGGATCTGCAGGCTATGATGATGAAATATGGTGTAGTTTAGGGCAACACAGAATGAAAAACAGAAACTGATCAAAGTCATAGATTTCAATTTGCTGGGCTGCTGAACCGAAGAATGAGGTGAATGATCCAATAACACTGTGGCCACATAGACAAGGTGGACAAACTAGCAGGGATGGCCTGAAAATGTAATGCAATCCAATAAATGCTACATTAGTTTGATGTTTGGCACCGCTTGATTTATTTTAGGGATGTAGTGTGTGTTGCTGGAAAGACAACATTTCTCTAAGAGTCAGTGTTGGTGAGGTTTGACCTGTGCGCTTCCTTTGCTCTCATGTGTTTGCTTCAGTTGTTATCTTTTCCTAGAAAAGTGCCTATTAGTTAGATGAGATGATGATACAGAATACTGCAAGACTGTAGAAATATGTGTACTAGAGTCATCCAATCAAATCTGTCCAGCAATATTTTGTTTTTTTGCAATATGCTGTATCAATATTCAAGCCCTTGATATTGTTTATACTGTTTCATGATACGTATCATATCGTGACAACTGTGCATGTGCTTACCCACACCTCTTCCCTTCATTAATTGCCTCATTTTGCTTTGAAATTTGTTATTATCAGATAGCTATTAAAGATGAAATATTGCAGACGAGACTGGTAGTAAAATAAATTCTTCATGCTGTTGACTTTGCAATTTTTATTTCCATGAATTGGACAGAAGAAGAGAAACACATTCTGAAACACAATTTGAAATCTGAAGAGAGGCAACTTCAAAAATTCACAAAACAATAAATTGATGTTGATGAACAAGTGCAGTCTGTAGTTATGAGCGCGCTGGATTTGAACAGTAACTATGAGATAGGTGCGAAGCTTTTCATCTGAGGTCTGTTACACACGTCACTTTTATAACTGAATGTCAGAACTTGAGCCACTGAGTCATTGTTTCATTTGAAATCCAATATGCTGCAGTCGAAGCAAAAAAAATTAAAAACATCACTTTCCTCATGCCACCTGACAGTATGTGCGGGTGTGTGGTGAGCTCATGAGGAGCGCAGTGGTACAGGGAAAAATAAAGCTCTGATTGAAATTCTAATAGAAAATAAAAGTCTGTCTGAAAAAGAAAACAAAAGGAAAAAAAGACACACACACACACACACACACACACACACACACACACACACACACACACACACAGCCATTAAGGAGACAGAAAGAAAGATGTATTTAAATGCCAACACATCGGTCCCTCACATCTACCGTGTACATTCTCTTCCCCTGCCCATACTCAGTGCACCCAGAACAGAAACCCAGCGATGTTGTCAACTTGCTGCAGTGCAAAGGTGAGCTGATGAAAGCTGGTACGGTGCCAGGTAACGGCAGAGGAGCGCTGTTACTGATGCTGCATCATATACAGGTAGAGAGCATCGGCGGGGGAAGAGAACATCGATAATCAAGGTTCAAAGACAGCTGGCATCAGTACGTGTCTTGGGTGATCCAATCAAGAAAGGATAGCTCTAAGTATGTCCCCTCCTGTCATTAGACTGTCTTGCAGCTGACCTCCCTGCTCTACATGCAAATTCAGTTTTCAGAGATCAAAACGCGTCACATGAACTGATGTGACGCATTATTAAAATAATGCAGGCTAGAACCCTCAGCTTCCCCCAGTCAAACCGAACTGCCCAAGATGTGTAGCACACTCCTATTACAAGGTATCTCAGGGCTGATTTAGGAATCAAATTCATAATTATTTTGCATATACATCTGAGTCGCCCAGGACGTATTTATGGTTAAATGGCCTCAAGGCAGCCTGGATCAATGTTGTCCAAGAGGTCTGATCTCAGTTTGTCTGCATTTACGTCAAATCACGGACGACACATGTTAATGGTCTGAGCAGTTGTGTCGTCTCCTCATCAAACTTCCTCCCAGTGCCCAAACCCATCGCAGCCTCATTTCATCTGCAGTCCTCCTCTCGTCTCCCTCTGAAGTGTGTTTTTTAAAACCCACGATTGGCTTTCGGACAGCTCTTCCTGGTTCCACCACATAGTTTAAAAGAATACACATTCCCACTGCTTATCACATCTTCATGCATACCTCCCGTCAATAACACCATAGCAAATGGTATATTTTGGTATAAATAAAGACACTCAGTGTGGTCCTTCTGCTGCTAACCTGCTTTTCCTCATCAAAGACTCCACCTCCTTTTCTTCCTGCTCCCCCACTGCCTCTTAACCCCGGGTCTCTGCTGTATTTGTCTTCTATTCCTCCTCCACTCACTCTTCATTTATTTATCTACCTTCTCCTCACCTTTCTGTTTCACTCCAGTAAAGCGCTCATTCCTGCCTAGCCTCACTCTGTCTTTATTTTCTCCCTGTGTGCATCTTGTATTTGGTTGCAGTGTGTCTGTTCCAGTTCTTCTCCGTCTCTGCCTTTGTTTTGTCACATCTTCTTTCTCTGTTCGCTTTTTGAAAGCGTCTTGTTCTCTTTCCTTTTCTTTCCTTGCATATTCATGTCTTCTTTTCTTTCTGAGTTATATAGAAATCCTGTGAGGGAAAATAAGATGGAATTCTTTCTTTTGCTCTTCTTTTTTCACTTCTTACATAAGTCAAAGCTCAATCCTAGATAACTTTTTCTACATTGTCCTTTGCGGATCTGTTGCCTCTCTGATGAGATGAATTGGGTACTGTTAACAACTTGTTCTAAAGCCTCATTATTGTTGCCAAGCACAGTAGATATTACAGCAGGAGGGAAGAGAACGTGGAGCCCGTCTGAACCTCTTTTCCAAAGTGCCTCGTCTCAGCTGCCTTGACGTAAAATGACCTTTATTGTGTAATGAGCATGCAGGTCCCTGCAATCATACACAATTGTACATTAGACAAACATCCAGAAAAAGAGTAGGAAAGGTTTGCAGCTGTGTGTGTGTGTGTGTGTGTGTGTGTGTGCGTGTGCGTGTGCGCACGTGTGCGTGTGTGTGTTTGAGTGCACACGTTCGCTGCATGGCGAGGAATAGAATATGTGTTTAAACAACAGCGGGACATTTTAGTTGGTACACATCTTGAAAGGGCTGTTTGAATTTCAGTACTTAGGTTATGGTTGGGGTTAGGGTCCGGTGGGGGTCAGTTATTCAGATGAGATGGTTAGGTTTCGTTTAAGGGGCTAGGGAATGCATTATTTTCAAGTACAAGGATGCGGGTGTGTTTTCAAAATCAATGTAGCCGTTCATTTGCGTGTAGAGACACAGAAGTGAGGGACATGAGAAATAAATCTGCGGAGATCATAAGTTCTCTGGTGGGTTCTGTCCACCTGCTGAGTGGAAACTGAGGCAACTCTTGTGCCTCGTTCCTCCAGGGAGCCGAACCAGGGTGGTGCAACCAGCCCATTGAAAGTTTCCTCTCTTTCCTTTATATGTCTGTCGTATTTGATGCACATCAACTGATCGTCATGATAGAAACATCAGATCAAAAGTTATCCCTTACAAGACAGTTCTTTCAAGTTTTTTCATCCTTTTCATTATGCCAACAGTGTTGTTTTTTTTATTCAGCGCGAGTCCTTCGCCGTATTTGCATTCTGTCATTGCCACTCCAGCCTCCATTGTCACTTGTGAAGTCGACCTTTCTCACATGCAATTCAGCACACATTTATACACATAAATAAAGGATTCACAGAGGAAATTATTCATCTATGTACATCCTAAGTAGAAGTTCTGCAGGGACATCATCAGTCAGTCAGTCAATCAAGCTTTATTCATACAGCACCCTT
Source organism: Aulostomus chinensis (assembly GCF_037954235.1). Lineage (NCBI taxonomy): Eukaryota > Metazoa > Chordata > Actinopteri > Syngnathiformes > Aulostomidae > Aulostomus > Aulostomus chinensis. The sequence continues at coordinate 11,009,918 of NC_141334.1, forward strand.
CAAACATAAACATGGAAATTCTAAGCACCTTAAAAGCAACTGACCAAACAGAAGAGAGTCAAATAAGAACATTTGATTTGAAGATTATGAGACTAATGTACACTTAGGGATCAAAGAAGAGATGATTAACAAAGGAATCGAGTAAAACAACCATCAAGACATGGTTAAAATATTAATGTCTAAAAATAGACAGATGAAGCCAGATTTAATAGAGGGGATTTCAATTCAAAATATTTGATTTTAGATCATCTTGAAGTTAGTTTTGGTTGTTCCTTGTGGAGAAGTTAAAAGTGAACACAAATACACTGTATGCATATATGTAAAATTCAAAGAAGTTATAGGTTCAGACCCCTCTGGGTTTATTACATTTCTGCCTTTGTCTTGCTAGTTCTTGACTTCTATGTCAACCTAGCCCAAACCTTTCTCCGCATCATGAAAACGAAACCATTTCTACTCTAACTGCCATGAAATTTGCTTTTGCTGGTTATGATCCTGATCAGTTTTTGACCCGGCTGGTCTTACACGAGCACCACAATTTCCCTTTTTACAAGAGAGCTATAAAAAGGAATTGCAGATTGCTGTGAAACATAATGAGCCCAATGCTACCCTGAGAATTTATCTTTTTTTTTTTTTTTTTGGTCTGAACTCATGAACTCCTTTAGATGTGTTTGCAGTAGTCTCAAGCAGGATGTAGATTCTGCTTGACCAGTTTTTGTCAAAGGTTAGCCAGGATAGGAGGAAATGATCACGTAGCGGCGAACCGAGAGTTGGCCTGGCTGAACTTCTATTAGAGGTGTCTTATTTCCTAGAAAGACTTCTTCCTCCAGTGTTTTGTGTTGTATCAGTGGAGCTGCAGTGAACACAAGTGACAGCAAGTGTTTTTTTCAAGCTGCTAAAAAGTAGATGAACAGTGAAAATTGAGAGATAATAATACCTTGGTGTCATGTGAAGGATTGTTGCCAACACATAGAGTCAAAAGTGAGAAACGACAGAATTGCATTACTGACAAAGATTTCCTGGGCCTTGTCTCTCTGCAGTTGTTGTTGAACATTGATCAAAGCTTGTAGAAAGAACTTTTGCTGCAGGCAAACCTCAGAAATATTGTGCATTTACTCTGCAGTATATTGAGCCAGTTAGTCTTGGCAAAAGCAATACAGCAACAAAACTAGAAGGTCACTTTGTAGAGCACAGACCTTCAAGGCCGAGGCCAGCTTCTTTTTTTGGCCATGCATGTATCACCCCTCCACCATGTTTCATGAAAGTCAGGCTGATAGTTTTTGTGTAATCCTGTCTTAAGTAGGTCACTTGGAGAGCAAAAACCTCTACTTATTCCAATATAAAACAATGCCGTTTCCCCCCACTATTTTAAGAAGATATACCACAAAATTAAAGAGGCTGCACTCATCCACCAAGTTTTGTGTGAATCAGGCTGGTAATATTTGCGTAATCCTGCTAAATGATACACAGACACGGATGAAAACATAATCTCATTGGTGAAGGTAATGAACCTAGAAATTCAAAGTATGAAACACACACACACACACACACACACACACACACACAAACACACACCACACAAGGTTAGTTTCTGATCATGAACTTCCTCTCTACTTTGGATAATGACTCAAGGTCCTCTGTGTAAGCGTGTTCGTTTGTAATCCTGCATGCGTGATTATTTACAGCTTCAATTGTCCATACAATAGCCAGCTCTGACATTTCACCATGTGATCTAGTGTATCCGGACTCCCCTGCATGTGCCCGTCACCTTCTTTTTTTTTCTCTCCATAGCATTTTGAGTGTCTGGAAAAGGAAACAAAGTCTTTTTTTCTTTTTCAGGGAAAGACACGCTGTTGGTTTGATTCTACTCGTGAATTTAGACTAAAGAAGATGGTTAGAGTATATCCAGATATGTTATATAATATGACTCATAGCACCAAGGTTCCCTTGATGTTTTTGATGTAAGATCCAGGAGGGGCAGTAAGCTCTCGTGCTTCGTGTATCGATGAGTACAAAATTTAGATGGATCATGAAGTGAACTCCCCTGAAAGAACTATTATGAAGGAAATGGGGGATATTTGAAGAAAAAAGGAGGTGATACACACACACACACGCACACACACACACACACACGCACACACACACACACGCACACACACACACACACACACACACATATATACAAATAACCTTTGGGACTCAAGCATGGCAGCTAATCCATTTCAGTGAGGTAGAATCTGCTTATTTAAACGCTCCAGTTGCAACTTAATTTCACACATTCCTGAGGCTCTGTAAATGATGACTGTAGAAAAACAGATCCAGTGCTCCTTTTGTCACCACTCTCAGAGCAACATTAAAGGGTGTTAAAATCTGATCTGTTTTTTGACTGTTTTCTTCTCTGGTCTCACTCTTTCATGTTGACTTTCTTTGTTTTGACTATACTTTATCTGTCCTGTTTTTTTGTTTTTTGTTTTGCTTTATTACTCATCCGGTTTCTTCTTTTCTTTCCATCCATGTCCATCCATGTGTTTCAGGGATTGGCACCGAGGATGGAAGTGCAAAGAAGGATGAGGATTTCAAGGGTAAGTCCCAGAGGCAGGTCCAGTTCAATCCAGGGCAGACCAGGGCCACCTGGCGGGTTCGGATCCTGACTGATGGGAAGTACGAACAGGCGGAGACCTTCCAAATTTTGCTGTCAGAACCAGTGATGGGAGTGCTGGAGTTCCCGGCCACAGCGACCGTTGAGATCCTGGATCCCAATGATGGTCAGTACCAAACGTCACATATATGCACCATCCACAGATGTCTTTAGGGTTTGTATCCTCAATAATTTTCTGATTCATTAATGTTGGAGGTACTATTTGTCCAAATTTAAGTTTTGTTTTTTTTTTCACAGGATTTTTCTTTCTTGAGGAAACTCAGAATATTAAAATTATTAGATTAATTTTGGTGTGTAGATGTGTATTTTCTTTTTAGAATATGTTGAAATTCATCACAAATTACATTGTGTCACAACTATAATTAAACATTTCCCCCTAAAGGAACATTATTTGAAATGATTTAACATCCTCCGAATATGTGGTGCACTTACCTTTTCCAGGTTGTGGGCCACAAGCAAACTCATAATTTGTTGTTAAAATGCTTTTGTCTGTATTCTGCTGTCTGTGCTGCCTCTTCCATTTTTTTTTGAATCCATAATTCATTTGTGTCAAACTCCTGCACAAAGTCACACTTTGTTTTTTTGTTATTTTTACAAAAAAAAAAAAAAAACTGCCAAAAAACGATTTTATATTAGTTATTATTTGCTCGGTCATTTGATTTGATTTGATTTAATAAATCTGACAGGCCAAGTCTTTTGTTGACAGTGGTCCAGTTAAATGGCCTCGATGGATCCGTACTTACAGCTGCAACTGTGCTCTCACAGAAAGTGACATAACTGAGCTCAAAGTGAAAGCAATAGCAGCCACACGCTGTCCGACCCTATAGGCAGACCGTATGGCAGATTGATGTGAGTGTTCACTTCAGCCGCCTGAACAGAGGAATCGACAGCAGATATAGGTTTCTAACACTAACAGTGCACACCGCCTCAAATCTCAACTGCCACTCAGCATTCACTCAAATGAATAACTCACACCTCTTTACTGTATCTCATTTGCTCTGTGAAAGCATCGCTCGACAGGACATGCACACAGAATGAAGAAAACATCCACATACAAATGGCCTCCCGCAGATGGAGACGAGGCCTTGTCTGGTCTGTCTTAAAGCTCAAAGATGATGAACACAGTTTTGACAATATAGCCCGTAGACATTATTTTCCTTGCTGTTGTGTGTCTGCACTCACGACACATACTGAACTCTGTGCTTCACATGAGACAAAACACTATAATAATGGTTATAGTTTACCAATATTATCAAGCAAAATCAAACATTTCATCGGTGTTAAGAAGCACTTTGGATGCCATTCCTCTAAAGCGTGGATATTGCTGTTAACAGTATTTTTCAGGCCCTCGTGTTTATGTATATAAACTGACTGGCTCTTAAAAACACAATGTATTGTTTTTAATCTGCCATCTTCACTCTTCGAGTTATTTGTGCCTGTAATGAAATACTGGAGTTGTTCTCTTCTGGCGTTATTCTTCTGCAGCTTTCTTAATTTTATGTTATTCTATTCTTCTGTGCAACTTCCCAGTAATTGTAGATGTTCCACAAAGATGGGAACACCGAAGCCTCCATTACAATGACACAACACTCTCAGCACTCTGTTGTTTGTCTTCCTGCTCTCTCTTTCCATCACTCTGTCTTACACCCCCGCATCACTATCACTCACCCACTCATTCGCCATGTTCTTCCCCTCTTTCAATCTATCCTCCCCTGTGGGTTAATTATGGCGTGTATGGAGGACAGGGGCTGGTTTGTTTTCTGTCATCTCTAAGGATTGTCTAATGTGACAGAGATGTGCCACTCTGTTCTCTAATGGGCCAGTGAAGCTTTAGCTATGCCTGTGGCGTTAGCTGTACTCCAACTTCTCTCTCTAATGATGAAAACTGGCTTTGTCTGGTCTTCTGGTTAGCCTGGAGATGTCTTCCCCAGAGGATGTGTCAGCAAGGCTAATATCAGCTTTAGAGGGCGAGAGAGGATCACTAAGCTTTACCCGCAAGTGTTCCAAAATTAACAAAAGCATAACAAGCGGACTTTGTTCAAACGACATGGACGGTCTCTGTTTATCTGTGCAAATGCCTGAAGCAGGTTTGGTGTTGTTTTTCTTTCCCTCGTAACAGCCCTTTGTATTAGCATGTCTCTACTTTGATTAATAATGAGGAGTGGGTTTGTCTTGTAGTGTTTGCCTGTGGTACCGTACACCCACACTCAACGCTGCAGCAACTCTGCTTCATTACAGGGTGTGATGTGGCCTAGCTTTACCCCCTCTGCAAAACTGTTGGACTTTTTTATATATCTAATCCATACAGAGCGCTGTTTAAAAATGAAGGTAGACGCCTGCAAGGAGAACAAGGACCTGGCTTGCAGTCACAATCTCTCTCGCTTCTTTACAAGGACATTGTACCAAAAAGCTTGTACCGACCTATTCCACTAAACAGGTTTTTTTTTTTCTTGTAATTTTTTCAAGTTTCGTCTTGAAGCAAAAATCAGAAGTAGAGTTACTCGCTTACGTTGTTTCAAGAAGCTTTGTTTCAGTTTGGTATGGACTCCTTTCATGCTGTTACCTCACCATCAGAAGTCAACCCTTCTGCTATCTAAAGAGAGCTAAACTCATTTTCTGGTGATGAGAGATTACGTCATCTCATTACCTCGAGAAAAATGACAATTTCTTCAGATGGCATTCGAGACCCTGATAGAATTACAGTCTGATCATTTGCTGCAGTTTTCATGTCGTCATCTACAGCACTAATGAATGAAATCATCCTGTAAAAAAAAAAAAAAAAATTGTCATAACTAACGTGTGATAACATCAAGATAACGTTAAAATGGAAACGTAAATAAAAGCAGTGTCAGCCTCAGCTTCCACAGTTAGGATGGAAAATGACTTGAACATATTTTATCTGATGCTTATAACCAGCATTACAAGCTGGTCAATAACAGAGACATTTTAGGCATTAACAATAACCCCCAAAAAAAGCTCTTTTGTACCTTTTCTCTTGATCAGGTTCAAGAACACACTGTTTTTTCATGTTTTTTTTAATTTTCTACACCCGCTGTATTTCTTTTTCTTTCCCATGAATGTTTTAAAACGTATTTATTTCCCTTGAAGAGTTGAACTTGACCCACTTGGCTGAAAATTAGCTCTCCTCAGTCTTAAAGTGATTTAGAGGCACTGGAAGAGTGTGAAGAGAAATGTGAGATGCTGAGGTGTGCATTATATGTGAGGCGAGAGAGGGGAGTGCTTGTGTGTGTGTCTGTCTGTGTGGGGAATAGGTAAGTAGTGGACTCAAATCGCCTGCTATGAGTCCCGGTAACCCCCTGGGGAGTGACAGATTGTGGGCAGCAGAAGAAAAGGAGAAATGGATGAGAGGGGGAGAAGATTGAGAGGAGTACGAACGATTTAGGGAGACTTACTGTAAGAGAAGAGAAACGTTTGACCCCCTGCAGTGGTTAAGATGATTTTATGTTGATGACTTCATCCCAGAAACTCGCCTCAGGTGGTGGGCTGAGGTGGTGATCTCCTCTTTATGCTGGGTGTTGAATCCAATATCAAAATCTTTTATTCACACGCTGGAGCACTCACTATTTTAATACAAGTTTTTGTTGCACACGGGTTCTAAAAATTCAAATATTCATTCACAAAGAGAGAAAGAAAGAAAAACACAACGAGTTCTGGGACAAGCGGAAAGTCTCTCTGTTAAAATGTTTATTGCTCCCTGTGCATCAGCAGACTATATCTCTCGTGTTTATTGTCTCTGTTATGCCATTTAAGTTTGTTGTTTTGATAAATTATGTTTTTACTAGCGGTTGGTCTGAATCATAATCTCCTCTCCGCGATGGAGGGATAAGTTGAGTGAGAGAGAGAGAAAAAAATACTTAAAAAACAAACAGAAACAGTTTGGCTGACCCTTGTAGAGGAGTCTCAGCTGATTCACTCTGCCGGATGAACGAGGAGAAGCTAGCATTAGTAATTTTCTGTGACACACCAGGAAGCAAAAATAAAAAAATAAAAAAAACCATACCCCAACAACTTGCGGAGAGGTCTCTTTGAAGAGCACCTCTGGAAAACTGATGGAGAGTTATTTTTGAATATGAAGAAGCCCACTGCAGGACCACCACTTCAATAGACCAGAATAATAAAAAAAAATGTCAGCTGTGGCTCACTAATGCAGAGCTAGAACAAAAGCCGTATCAGTCCTTAATGGCCTAATGTACTATGGGTTATTTTGCAGATTGTCGTACATATCATTACCCTTTTCTTTGTACCTCTCCCTTTCTCTCTCCCTCTCTCTCTCTCTGTTTCTTTTTCTTCCTCTCTTCAAAACAGAGTCGATTGTGTTCTTTCCTGAACAGATCCTCTCAGTAGAGGAGGATGTCGGGGAGCTTTTCATCCCAGTGCACCGCAGCGGAGACATCAGCCAGGAGCTCATGGTGGTCTGCTACACTCAGCAGGGTACGGACTTGTCTTTTCTCACCTCATCTAACCTGTTTGCTCTCAGTGCCCCCCTACCGGAGCTCATGCCCATCTAGCTGCTGGTTTTCCCAGTAAAACCAGTCCTATCTGTCTATGGAGAGGAATTAAAAATGCATTGCATGGAGCTCAAATGATATAAGTGTCCAAAATGTGAACAGCATCACAACTTGAATACATTTAATAGAGAAGACCCTCGCAACACATCTAGCAATACGCAAATAACTCTTTTTGTACATTTATCTTTTTGTTCCTGATTATTTGCAGCGAGCCTCACCTTTTGTCTTCATTTTGGATTTTAGATCTTTATTAGTTTAATGTAATGTTAATGTATGCGTGTGAATGGTGAATCAAGCGCACCTGTCACACCTCTCCTGTTCGACAGTGGCGCTGAAAGAGCAGCGATTCACAAGCAAATTTGCATTTTTTTCACAAATCACGTGCCCACAAGTGGTATCGTACTTGGCTTTTAGCCCGAGCCCATAATTTGCATTAGTTTATCATAATTAAAAACATGCTTCCATGTAACCTCCACTGTCTTTGTGATCACTCACGAGAACATTCAACTAATTATTTACAGCTGATGTGTGAAAAAAATGTCAGCCTCGACCTTTTCCTCATGCAGTTAAATCTCACAAAATAAAATTGAACAAAAACATGAAGGAATAATTCATACAGCGCAATGAAGGCACTACTGTTGAATTTCAGAAGGTTGCTCCGCAGGTTTCATTTTAACACAACAGCAGGGGGTGGACTATTGTGCTCAGGCTTTAAAACTAATACACTGGCTAACCCGATGGCCTGCTGTAATGAAAGGTCAAACATTCACTAGTTACAATGGCTGCATAAATGATCTACTTTTAATTACGCTGAAAGGAAGAAATGCATCTCTCATGAAATATGACATGTTTATTTGTGTCGCTGATGTCTCTAATCTCCATCACGCTCATTTTCACATCAAACTCAAGTGTGTGTGAGTGTGTAACCATAATGAAGCGGTTCCCTTAGAGATGCTCCCGAAGCTGATAATTCATTATGTTATAGACAGCAGATGCATTTGTTTGCGCTCTCTGCCGCACCTGCAACCCTTTTCAACCTCATACCTCGTCCATCTAAAGGTTCCGCCTCAGGAACGGTTCCCACCACTGTCCTGTCTTACTCGGACTTCATCTCCCGCCCGGAGGAGCACAGCAGCATTCTTCGATTCGACAAGGGTGAGAGGGAGAAGCCGTGCCGGGTTGTGATCATCGACGACTCTTTGTATGAAGGAGAGGAGAGCTTTAATATCACTCTGTCACTACCTGTGGGGGGGCGACTGGGTCAACACTACCCCACCATCAGAGTCAACATCTTGGAGGATGCGGATGATGGTAAGACACCCTGATGTGGAATCTGTGTGTAGACCAGAAGGTCAGTTATTAATTAGCTGTGTTTATGAAGTTCCTTCCTTCAATTCTATTTTCAGGGATTCGGTGGATCACCGTTAAGTTCTATTAATTATTCTGTTAATGTGATGTTTCCAGATCAATTTCCACAAGGTGTTATGTCTCCAAAAGAATCTGTTCTGGGTTTGTGTGAGGTTAAAGATTAAAAAACATACACAGGTAACTTTTTAATTAATCAGATTTACAAACTTGTTGAGTGAAGACTGTTGGAAGCACCCTGAAATAAACCCTGCACCCACGGATGAAATCAAACTTTCTTCTCGCTGTCAGTCCGACAGTTTTTAATTACAGTCCTGACTCACCACACAGCAGTCCAGTGGGATTACATTATTACTACATGTCCCCGGTCCACTTTCATCATGTTACACTGCCACATGGACAAAATAGATAATGTCTTCTGAAAGGTAGATAGATGTGAGGAGGACATGGGACAAATACGCCTGCTGGGAAATACCTATTCCAGTCTACAGGCGTCCCCCATCATCTCACTAGACTGGATTGATTTGTTTTATGGACTAAGAGAGATTAAATGCCTCTGCTCAGGTTGTTTTCTTAAATGCCAGACTCTAGATTGTTAGATTAAATGTCATATTTTTTCTAGACACAGGGGAGCATTGCTTCAACAAATTTGGGCCAAATACCAAGTATCTTTTAAAGTTACTGAGCTCACCGCTTTGGGAATGTTTACACACAAAGATGTTGTGACACTGACAGTCTGTGTCCTTGTTCTTATGTAGACCATCGTCTTGACAACATTTGCATCACAGTGAAGTGAAAAGCAAAGGAAGCATCAGTTAAAAGCGTTGAATGAATTTGCAAAAAAAAAGAAAAGTTGATATTGCATAAGAGTTAAAAAAAATAGAAATAATGATAATAGTAAGCTGGCATCAAACACAAACAATATCAACGGCCGGAGACAATCTAGCAAACAGGTAGTGAACAACATGGAGTGCTTGTACTGACAAGACTGACTGAATGATTGACAAGGTGATTGACAGGTGATTAGGGACTGGCAGGAAGTACAGCCGACAGAAGTACACGCACAAGCAGCGGCCAGAGTGCAGCCCCTCCACCTATAGTTCAGTGCGTATCAGCTTTATAGTTTTTGCAAAAACCTGTTGACAGACTGACAACAACGCCCCTGAAAACATGACCTACTTGATGGAGGAAGGGTAGCAGGAAGAGAAGATAGCAATTAGTCTAGCTGGTTCATCTGAGTTGTCACAATTACACCACTGGATGGTAAAATCTACTGACATTTGAAGACTCAGAAGATAAATCAGTACACCAGTTTGAAAGTCTAATTGACTAAGTTCAGCCGAGTGTATGTGTTTGTGTGCTCTGAGTTTACTTTTTCATCCTTTCCCTCCTGGTGCTCTCTGTTGTTACATAAGAAGAGATGAAAACAATTCTATCTCACATTCTGTCATGGGAAATCAGTCTGCATTTCACTGCCAACCTCTGTCGAGTCTGTTAAAGGTTCATGATGCTCGGTAACCGGTTGTTACCACTGGGTCAGTTCATCACAGTACATTTAACTCTCGGGGCTACACTTAAATGCAAAGCCAAACGGAAGTACCAGGGTGTGTGTTTGCCACTTGTTAAATCTTAAAAGAATGAAAATTATGTTTGCAAACATTCAGCTGTCTCCCCCTATTTTTTTCTGTTTTGATTTCTCAATCGGTTAATCATTCGTAAATTGTTTTGGGCACAAAAGCATTTTGACAGGGAGGAGATGTTCATTGCGCTCGTAATGGAAGACAAGAAACTATTTACAACAAGTTTAGAGAAACAAACTATTATGGCAAATTGAATGTCTGTATGTGCGTCTGTGTGTGTATGTGCGTCTGTGTGTGTATGTGCGTCTGTGTGTCTGTCTGTGTGTGTGTGTGTGTGTGTGTGTGTGTGTGTGTGTGTGTGTGTGCGGAGACATCTGGGGGCTAGTTAACAAGGAACATGACACACTGTCTGATTTTGACTAAATTGTCAGAAGACTTCAGTCGTGGAACCGAGTTCAAAGAAATGGAAATGTGTTTGTGAAAGCCCGACTCCAGTGAGAGGTTATGTGTCATTTCCAGCCTCCCAGAGGATAATACACCGTCTGACAGAGCTCTAATACCTGCACCCAGGCAGCCAAACCGCCTCAACTCACTCAGGCAAATAGCAAAACAACAGCTACAACTCTCTACCTGAACTTGTGTATGTCGCTGCCTGCATCTGCTCTGAATGCATGCTTGTGTGTGTCTGTGCACACCCAGTTAACTTTAGACCTCAAATTCTGCATCAAAGGTAAGTGGTGAGAAAAGCACTTGAGAAGCTCTAAGTGTAACTGCTGGTGCTCACTAGCCCCATTTTTCCTTCCCCCAGGTCAAAGTCAAGTTCAGTCTGCTGCTCCCTTTTCCATCTATTCCTCCACTCTCTCTCTCTCTCTCTCTCTCTCTCTCTCTCTCTCTCTCTCTCTCTCACAGCTTCTCTCACTTTAGCTGAAAGAAAGCCCAGGGGTGTCTGCTAGATTTAGTGCTTTATCAGATTAAACTCTACAGTACCTGTCTCCCCGAGTGTTGCGCTCTGCATGACTGCACACTATGACTCAAAGTGAGTGTTGTCATCTCCTTGTACCCTACCAAGGAGAGAGGACGCTGGGGCTTTCTCACTCGGGTGCATATGGCTACAGCTGAGTTTGGAGTATTGAAGATTAGCTCAGAATATTTCATGGAAACCAATTCCTTCATTTCAATGTTAGGACAACCATACTCTTGGTCACACTCCCAAAGCAGCAGAGTTGCTCACTAGTTTGCAAATTATTGATAACGTTGGGAGGTGGTGATATTTTGCCCTTTTGGAAGGAGATCGTAATATCAAAACTTGACATGACACACTCCTCTTCAGGGGTCATTGCTACATAAAACAACTTTATTATCCATTTTCCTCAATATTCCACATATCCTCAAATATAATGCTGCCAGACTTAGTCTCTAGCACCTTCTTCATTCAATTCTTTAAATGAGGAACACGTTGAATGACCTTTTATACAGTCTTTATCTTAAAATCGTAAGTTAGTTGTTGCGTTACCTCTAGATAATTAAGGTCAGGTTAATTTGTGTTGTAGTATCAAGAAAATAAAAGGCAGATTTCTCTAGATAAGGATTTGATTAGCCTGTTCTCATGAGAAAATACTAGGTTGTTTACCTGCATGCTGTTATGTATATCCTTGCGTAGGAAGTGATCAGGAGTGTCACGCCAGTGCGCGCAGACTTGAATATTGTACCAACAGATGTAAATGGAAAATGTCAGATCAAGGAGTTCCCATGATTGATCAACACATCAGAGAAAATCCAGATCAGTCCTGATCATTTAAGAGAAGGCTGTCGCGTTTCTGACAGCCGAGGCAGTTGTCTTGATGGGTGATCAAATGAACTCATTGTCAAGGTCTCCCTAATTAACTCGTTATCATGAAGAAACAAGTCCTTTGTCTTGTGATAAACAAAAGGGCTCAGCCTTTTGTTTTCTCTACATAACGAGACGAATTAACCCGTTATCACAAGAGAGTTAGCCTCATTATCTCAAGATAATGCAGTAAGTAACTTGTGATCCAGAGATAATGGCATTTAAGAAGTAATTACCAGTATTGCAAGCTCTCGGCTTCTGTCGGAAAATGTAAACAAAGAGTACACTGATTCAAACGAGTGGGAAAAAATCTATATTTTTTTTCAATGCATAAGAATATCGCAGCATTTCAAATCTCGAGGTTGCAACTGTTCTTGAATCTTTCAAAGTGAAGAAATGTCTACTTGTAAACCTCCTGGGAGCCGCTATTATTGATGAGGAGTAAGTAGTTTCCACATTTCTTTACAGACATATTGCTTGCTCAAGTGTGTTTTCCCACTATCATACATCCACTACTGCTACATCGAGTTCTTTTCTTTTTTCTTTTCTTTTTTTTAAATCAGAGCAATAAAGCCTAGTGAATATATTTCCAAAGCTAGATTCTCTCATATCTGCTTTCAAATGAAGGCTTTGGGAAACAAGGGAATAAAAAGGATGTTACAGTCTTTCTTAAATAACAAGTGGCCCATCTTTAGAGGACAGCTGAGAATTCTCTATAAACTGTATTTAAAGGTGCAGTGACACACAAATGGCTCTGTACCCCACACATGCAGTAATTATCACAATTTGGCTCTGCAACATCTCCAATCCTCACACACGTGCGCACACACACACACACACACACACGCGCGCGCGCATACACTTCAGAGTGTTAAAACACAGGCGTGGCCCCAGAGGGGGTGAGAGGATGGAGCTCTTGCTCGTCAATCATCACTCAGCTTCCTCTGGTGGTATCAAGAATTCATCGTCCCTGGGAGCAGTCGAGACATGTGCGAATGCAGACGTGTATGTTAGCGCTCGGGCACCTCTGTCTGCACTGAAGGAATGCGTCCCAGATCACTTACGTAGTGTTTAAAGACATGAAGCATCATTCCTATAATCATCCTACAAAAAGCACTTATTTACCAGCTCGCCATTTACACAACATAATTTCCCCTCGTACCCCTCATATAACCGCGACTTCTGCTAAGTGCAGAAAAGTGTGGAGGAGGAAAAGGTGGAAGAGGAAGATAGATGCATTGAAGAGACATCTTTAAATGGATAAAGAAGACGCGGGCTTCACTTGATGTCTAATACTCTCTGGATATTGTGGCCCTGGGCTGTCACTTATTCTGTCAAGTTGAGAGTGAAAATATAACTGCAGGAAATGTCCTCAGTCTCTTAGTTATTTACACAGTGCTGTATCTGCTCCAGTTAACGTATAGCAATAAAACACACAACACTTCACATATTACTTTAGTAAATTCTTGCAGAATGATCATAATACAAAAATGTAGAAAAATGAATAAATAAAAAAACAAAAACAATCCTCGGACTGCTGGAGTGTTTGATCCTGATGAAAATAATAATAACATGCGTACTATTTTTGGATTTGTGCCAGATTTTAAAGCCATGAGTCAAGAGAGAGAGAGAGAGAGAGAGAGAGAGAGAGAGGGCATAGCAAAGCGAAGATGTTTTAATCCCGTCAGTTGTTTTAACATTGACGGGGAGGTTTGTGAAGGATGTAGCTGCTGCCTCAGGAAACAATGCCAGTTCAAACAACCCTTTGAGCAGTCTAGGAGGGCTACCGAATTCTCTCTGTCTCACCATCTCGCTCCACAACACCCTCTCTCTCTCACACACGTAGGGCTTGTTTTTCAGTGCTAACTGTATCTTTTTTTTTAGATATACTTTGTGGTCTCTGTCAGAAGAATGGTAACAATGAGGTAGGATGAGAGGCCAGGAAGAGGTGGAAAGGTCAGGCTTCCCTGCAGTTTAACTTCAGACTAATGGGCTTTCACAGTTTGACCTCTGCGTCCGGCTGGCTTTACAAATGAATTGTGGCAGACCGTGGGTGGCGGCTGACAAGTCTAATGTTACCACAGGTGCACGCTTGAGGAGATAAGACAAGTAACATTCATGTTAGTTATTGTTTGGCAAAAGTGAACAAATAATTCCTTTGGAACGGACCCTTTTTTTTTTTTTTTTTTTTTTTTTTGTAGTGTTTGATAAGTCCTGGGTCAGACTGTCCAGCATCAGACATTCTCATTCTTCTACCACGATAGGCGCAGAGCCGCATACACGACAGCCAACAAATGAACACCAATTGAATCTTTTGGGGTCTTTCTTGAATGTAAGCTGTGAGATGACATGATGAATGAAGTCGACTTTGAAAATATGACATGAAGAAGAATGCCATAATGTACAAGCAGGATATAGAATCAGTGTCTTAAAATCTGTAAATTCTCATTGTAGAAGAGACTGGCTATAATTCAGAGCTTACCCACATGTATCAGCTCCACTGAAGCGTTATGGTGGAAGGAGTAGTTCCGCTCGCCACTCGTGTGAGTTTTACCTATGTAAGTCCAGATTTTAAGGATATTAGTGTAGTTCTCTGAGATTTGTCACTTTAAAGTTCACATGCATTTACAGTCAGAGGGATTTTCTTTGATGCCATGCACGAGCTCCTCCTCAGGTCGTCATCGTTTGCTTTGGATAAACTCATTAGCAACAGTTCTTAGAAGTCTTCACAGAACAGCTACTTTAATGTGGTCAGCATACAGGGTGATGTTCAGTGACCATAAACAGAGAATGTGTTTGTCAGCTGTGACACGTCGTTTGTAGAGATGAGTAACGGAGCCGTAGACAGCATCGATACCCTGATGCACAAGAGCCCCTAAGATCAAAGCAGCATCATAACAGGGGAAATAATGAATCATACATAGTTTTTGTTGTTGTTGTTGTTGAATTGTGCTCCCTTTGCTCCTCAGCTCCAGTGTTTTACTTTGGAGAGGTGGAGTATCACGTGGATGAGAGTGATGGATACGTGGAGGTCAAAGTGTGGAGGACTGGAACTGATCTTTCCAGGACTGGAACTGTCACTGTTCGCTCTCGCAAGGCCGAGCCTGCCTCTGCAGAAGGTTCGCTATTTAGTATGAAGTATTTGCTCAGCATCTCATCGTCATCTTTTCAAACAGACATCACTCTCTTTGCATTTCCTGCAGCCGGCATTGACTACGTGGGCATCAGTCGTAACCTGGACTTTGCTCCAGGCGTAAGCATGCTGACGTTCAGGGTCAATATTCTGGATGACCTGGGACAGCCAGAGTTGGAGGGGACTGAGACCTTTGACTTGGTCCTGCGTATGCCAGTGAACGGCATCCTGGGAGAACCTGGGAAAGCTACAGTCTTCATCAATGACTCTGTGTCAGACTGTAAGTAAACCTCGGTCGCCATACAGGAGAAATGCCATCCATCATGTTCCTTGAACCTCACTTTATCACTGAGAGATAAAATATAAAGTCATAGCCTAGGATATAGCCTTTGTTCATTTGAGATTTGAATTGTCACTTCTCTAAAACTGTCTTGTCAGTTTAAATATTGTCAGCGTTCATTCAGAAAACATCAAGTTGTTTGATTTGCATTTTGAAATCAGTTTGTTGTCTTTGTCATATGACTACAACTCCCCTGCTGTCTTGCAGTGCCAAAGGTCCATTTCCGTGAGCCAGTGTACACCGGAGAGGAGCATGACGGCCAAATCATGGCGACTGTGTACCGCAGTGGTGACATCAGATTCAGATCTACAGTTCGCTGTTACACCCGTCAGGGTTCTGCACAGGTCACCACTGACTTTGATGAGCGACCCAACACGGATGCATCTATCGTCACCTTCCTACCTGGTACCTCCGTCATCACACCAATCATCACACATGTTGATTTTAACATGCGAGCACTGACGCCGTTTTAATTAAATACACTTTATTTTAGATCAACGCTACCTCAAAGTGAAACCACTTCCCCACACATTCCTTACTTTATATCTCTGAAATGTGTGCAAACAGAGGAATGCAAAACCACTAAATAAATAAGGTTTTACATGCTGTTGTATACGTGTTGTCTTTCCTGTCTTCTGCCTCTAATGT
This sequence comes from Aulostomus chinensis, assembly GCF_037954235.1. Lineage (NCBI taxonomy): Eukaryota > Metazoa > Chordata > Actinopteri > Syngnathiformes > Aulostomidae > Aulostomus > Aulostomus chinensis. The sequence continues at coordinate 11,025,997 of NC_141334.1, forward strand.
TTGACATGTTTAGTCATTATCATCTAATTATTCACTGTAGGTGAGTCGGAGAAGCCATGTTCTTTGTCCATAGTTGACGACACGCTGTACGAGGATGTAGAGGAGTTGCGGTTGGTCTTAGGGAACGCGAAAAGCGACTCACAGTTTGGCGCATCAGTGGGAGCTCTGAATGAGACGCTTGTGAAAATCAAGGACACGGCTGACAGTAAGTGAGACGTGGAGAGCAGGGACAGATCAAGTGGTGAAATAAGAATAAACCGATCCAGTTTTGTTCGGCATTTGATTCTACAATCCTCCTTTCTCTGCACCACAGAACCTATCATCCGTTTTTGGGAGAGCAAGTTCAGCGTTAGTGAACCCAAGGAGGCAGGCGCCACAGCAACTGTGAGGATCCCTGTTGTACGAGTGGGTGACACATCAAAGGTGTCTGTTGTTCGGGTTCACACCAAAGACGGGTCAGCTGTATCAGGAGAGGACTACTACCCCGTGTCTCAAGGTAATCCTTACATACGTATTCTTATGATCCTCGTCTTTTAAAAGTCAGCAAAACTGGTTTACAGCAGCATTTCTCAACAAAATAAATAAAAATGAATCAGTGCCGACTTGTAATCATCACTTGATGATATGACTAAAAAATAATGCACACTTGGTTTACCACAGAAAGTATTAGCGCCAGGGATGAGGAAAAAACTAAAGGAGAAAGATTTTTACTTTGCATGTCATGAATAAACTCAAAATAAAAATGTGACATTTTAAGATTAAAGTCAACTACTCACCTGCAGGCGTCAGGGAATGCATCTCCAAGTTGTCTTGTGTAGAGAGATTGATGACATTGTAATTCAGAATCAGGTTTAGTGACAAGGACATTCTTTCTTTTTCAGTACACGAACATACTGATGTAATAAGTAAAAGGACTTTCAAGAGATTGTGCTGAAATGTGCATCTGCTGAAGAAGGAGAAACCACAAAATTGACATGTGCAAGAGATCAATAGTTATTCTAGAGTGCAATACAGTGAAGAAACATGATAAAAAAAAACTTTAAAAAAAAAACTTAATGGGGTTGATTGATTCCTGAAGGTTTGGAGCTCAAATGTTCCAGGCATCTGGGACACAAGCATGACCGTTGCTAAGGTCCCTGCACGATCTTGCAATATAACATCTAGCATAGGGTATGATAACTTCAATGTTTCAAATGAATTCTCAACATTTTGACTTTATTGTGCAAAATACCAAAAGAAATGTTGCCCCTTCTTTCTTTTGTCAGCCTAATACTCCTCTGTTGTTTACAAGCTAATTTTGAAAGAATGGAAACCAGTGGATGCATCTAAAAAATCCCACTCCCCTGCAGATGAGAAGAAAGGAGTGTATGCAAATTGCTCTAAATAGGTTAAAACACTCCAAGCCACTTCTCTGTAGTCCTTTAACAAACATGCTAAATGCATTTCTCACCACATAAAACCGCATCCAATTCCTTTTCTAAATGAAACACCTTGTCACTGTCATTGTTAACATCTGCTTTCAGACTTTGAAGTTGTCTTTCATTGTGCTATCAGGCAGACATCACTTCACCACTGGTGGTCAAAAAAAAAATCTTCTGGTATGATACTGTCGCTGGCCTGGAGGTAGCCTCCATTTTTCTGATGTATTTCTTTCAACTATTAAGATGTTTATGACAAGTGTGAAACAAGGCTCCCCATAGGAAAAGTTAAATTAATGAAAGTGGAAATTGAGATTTATTTTGTTGAGGGTCTTTGATTTTTAATTTCATTTGAAATGGAGAAAAGGTAATTTCTGCGAAAGTCCAGTGGCGGTCAAGTAATATTTAATTGAATTTCAATAGTCTCCATGCTTTGTCAGCAGGGTGAAACCCTCCATCGTCTATCCATATTCAGCTGTGAGCACAGTGAACACTTCTAAATCAAGGCTGGAAATATTCATGAAAACTTTCAATCTATTCAAATTACACCTGCCCCCCTCCCCCCTCCAATCCCACCCCCACCCCACCCTGATCAAGTAGTACAAATATCCCTGCAGTTTTGAATCATTGAATTTCACATTTTGCTTGACATTTTTCTCAGCGCAGCACATTTCTAATGCAATGCTAGTACCTCACAAGGAGATGGAGCACCTCTGACACCTTGCAAATACAAACCTGCGATGCTCTTTATTTAAGAGATATTTTCTTCTGAGGTAATAAAATATGAATGGGTTAACCTTTGACGGGTTTCATTTCAGTGGAAAATTCATTTCACAAATCTTGGCCTTGATGTCATCTGCCTATTTTTATCACTACGAAAAAAAAAAAACATATCACAAACCAAAGCCACGGAAGTTGCCAGAGGCGTCTTTCCTCAAAACTGTATCATGTGTTTTAAGTCATAATTGTGTGTCTGTGTGTTTGCGTTTGTAGACATCGAGTTCAAACAGGGCGATAAGGAGCATGTGGTGGAGGTGGAGGTGTTGTATGATGGGGTCAGAGAGATGAGAGAATCCTTTACGCTCCACCTGAAGCCTGATGAAAACATGGTGGCTGAAACTCAGGTCAGGAACGTGTTCATCGCCAACACTTGGAAAGTTTCATCTTAATGACAAAGAAATGAAAAACTTTTTATCACTTCAGATTTGACCCATATTCATCCAGGTCAGTCCCGCTGAGATCAAGGAACTCTTTGACATGAGTATCCCAGCCCTGACAACAGCACCACTTTACTGTGGCTGCGGCCAAAAGAGCGAAAACATTTCATACTAAATAATAGATAATCCGAGACAAAAACGGTGAGCAGAAGAAAAGAAGCCGAGCAGAAAAAGAAAGGCTTGACATCAGCAATGACCGAGATTTTCATATTCATATACATTCACTTAGGGGTGATTTTTTACCTTATTCTCCAACAGCAACCTATAAAATTACAACAATATGCCCAATTCCAATAATATTCTTACAAATCAAGCTAAACCTGTTCGTAATACGGCTGGATACTGTGATCACACAGGTCCTCTCAAAATACTACTAGTCCTAATGACAGGTAGCAAAAGTACATGCGTTCTTTCTGTAAGTAGAAGTACAGATATTTGTGTGTTGTTGTTGGATTTTTTGTTTTGTTTTTAAAGAATCTGATAAAATAGCCAAGTGTTACTGAAAAACTACAGGCTGTGAAAAATGATTTAAGTATAAAAGTAAAAAGCCTTTTGAAGGACATTTCTTCTGAAACGTTTTTGTGCAAAGCTCATAGACTTTCATGTGCTTCTCTGCACCATTTAAAAGGTCATAGAGAGATGGAGGGACACTGGTGTGTGGATGCAGGCTAGTAAGGGTTAGCAATTAGAGAAAATAATTCCTTTGGGAGGCTGGATCATGCGTAGATACGGATTTGGGAGCCGTTGAACTGATCCATGAATCAATAGAACATGTGCAATGATTAAGATGTAAGTATTTGTAAGTCTCCTTACCCAAGAAAGAGCATGTAGGGGAAGGTAGTTGTGTTATAATGAGGAGAGTAAGAGGAAAAAGTTGTTAGAAAAATAAAATACTTGAGAACTCCATTAAAGCACTCTAACATAGTTTTTGATTGCAGGACTCCTAATTCAAAAACTAGAACTTTGTCTTTAGCTCCTATTCAGTTTTAAATTTATTTTTGAAACAGGTAACCAAGGTTATTGTTTACATCGAGGAGACCAACAGCATGGCTGATGTCACCTTCCCCTCTTTGCCTCATGTGGTGTCGCTGCTCCATTATGACGATGTCGCCAGGACAACCGTAACTCTCCACCCCCCTGCTGGCTACCCTGTCATCTGTGTCACAGTGAGTCACACTGAAAATAAAAAAAAAAACTGCATTGAAATTAAAGAAAAAAATCCATTCAGTCAAGATTTGTATTTTTGAAAACAGTAAACTTTTCGTTTTTAACCAGTTTTAACCGCAGGATCGGCGTGCTTTTGCTGAGTGTTGACATATTCATGAGACTTCCAGTCCTGGATTTATGGACAGTGTAGCTCTAAATATAATAGAATAGATAGAAAAGAATTCACTCTTGCAATATCTGCTCTTGTCAGACTACATTTAAATTTGTGGGCTTTTTTCTGTAATGAGGTTGAATGACCTAATCATGACCCTCATCCTTCGGGAGAGGAGAGCACATTGTTATCCCTCAAGGCGGGCAGACGTTTCTTCAGCCAAAGTTAAACTGTCCTTCCAGAGCTGGCCAGTCCGTCCGTAAAAGACACATTAGTAGGCCATAGTCCTCGTGCTTTCATACACAGGAGAATCACTTCCACTCTCCAATAAATGCTCACTTAAATGGATTTTTGTGATGTGTTAAGTCGTTGGCTTCTCAGGTCACTGCTGTGTGTGCATGGGACTACTTTTCTGAGCTTGTGTGTGTGTGTGTGTGTGTGTGTGTGTGTGTGTGTGTGTGTGTGTGTGTGTGTGTGTGTGTGTGTTTGTGTTAGCCTGTGTTGTATGGTCAGCTGCATAGGAGGCTCCCTGTGGCGATAAAATGAAGTAATCTTGTCAAAATTGTGGAGCTGAGTGCTGCACCAGAAGGCGCAGTGTCAACAGATTTGAAAGGATCCTCAGAAACACTTAAAAGCTTGCCCCCCCCCCCCCCAACACAGATCTTGTGCTGTTTAATGATGGAAAACATGTAAACACCCTAACACACATGGGTTTCTCTGACAAAAGTGCTCCATACCTCTGTTTGGTTCCCACTTCCCCATTCACTCTTAATATATTAATTTCCATCCTCCAGGCCTGCAACACTAGATACCCAGACTATGACAAGACGGGCTCTATCTGTGTCAGCGAACACATCAACAACACCTTGACCCGCTACCGCTGGCTCATCAGCGCCCCAGCTGGCCCCGATGGCGTCACCAGTCCAATGAGGGAGGTGGACTTTGACACCTTCTTCACGTCCTCCAAGATGATCACGTTGGACTCAGTCTATTTCCAGGCAGGATCCAGGATTCAGTGTGCTGCGAGGGCCGTTAATTCTAACGGGGATGAGGGTTTAGAGCTAACCAGCCCCATCGTCACCATCAGCCAGGAGGAAGGTGAGGACAGAACAATGAACCCCCAATTCTGTGGCTCCTGTTGTCAGTCTTCAAGAGGAAGAACTAAACAGGGATTTAGTCCCAGGTTGCAATGAGAATAGAAAGGTCTTTGTTTGCCAAGCGTCATAATTGAACATTAACATGCTTTTGAATGAACAGAACCTCCTGTGTGTGAGAACGGTGTGTAAAAGCTGAATGGAAGACTCATATAATGGAAAAAAGGGACAGAAACATTTTGTGGGGGTAGAGGTCCCAGCAGTGCAGCTTTTCTGGTCTCATTTTGTCATTGAGTTTTCATCTATTAATGAACTTTAATGTTTTATTAAATATGAATTAAACACAAGTCAGGTCCTCAGACAGAAACACAAAAACATCCTCAAAGACTGTTTTGCAAATAATTAAAAGATGAATTGACTTACAGATATTGTTGATAGTAAGACATTAGCAGTACCAATGTAGTTTCTAATTGCTAATAACATGTCAGTAATGATATGATTGATACTTCAGTAAAAATAACTGATGACAACCTGGTTGGAAGATACCAAGATTTCTTTCTGGGAAAAAAAATGAATAAATAATTTTTTTGTATATGAAATATGAATTAAGTAAACTTAAAAGGATTTACCCCCCCCCCCCCCAAAAAAAAACTACAACATCAACAGTACTGACAGTACAGCAACACGAAGCTGGTGGAAATAATGAGCCCTGTGCAGCTGCAGAGGTTCATCCAGCTTGTGACTTTTACGGTTTCATATGTTGCACAAAGAAACTGCTAGTTTGGCGTTTTAGTGCCGCTCCCAGAAATTAGCCCGACATTTCCACAGCCAAAGTCTTCATTCTGAGGAGAAACAACTCAATTAACATCAGCAACTTTGGAGGTTGTAATGGAAAACTTATATTACGAGTGGAACCTCTCGCATTTTAGGGAGTAATAAGTAAAGTTTATTGCAGTTGTTAAGTTTAACGCTGATGGCACAAATTTCAAGCGCCATGATAAATCATAAATGGAACATATAGAAGTATCATTACTTAAGTTCTGGACTTAAATATCGAGGTATTTACTTGAGCATTTTCAGTTCAGGGGACTTTGTACTTTGATTTTACTAGATTTTAAGTAAATACTGTTTTGCATGTATTTTAACCCATAAATTACTAGTTATTTTGAATTAAAACATTTGGTGTTGAGAACATAGTAAAACCTGAAGGGGATTATAATTTTCCACTAACATGGCCTTTAGAAGTCAGCGTCTCAAAGATAAAATGCTCCCAAATACTTGAACTCCCAAATTTTATGTATAGTATGTACATATATATTTTTGATACATAAATAAAAACAATATCAAATACTTTTTTACTTTTAACGTTTAAGTAGAATTTTGAATGGCAACTCACTTTTACCACAGCACACTCATCTAAGAAGCAGTTCTTCGTTTTTTTTCCCACTGCTAAAAAGTAAAATACCATGTCGGCTAAAGCCAAAAACAAAAACATACCAGCACCATCCTTTAAACCATGCTCACTCCTCCTACACATCCTGAATGTAACATGTTCTAACATGTTGTCTGAAGGTGGTTGCGAGATATTCTTACACATGTGAAAATGAGAAAAGTGTCAATCACAATACCATTTAAGAATATTAAAATAACTCAAATGTGGATTTTGACAGGATTAATCATCTGTAGACACCATCATAGCAGTTGGTTTTGTTTTATTCTCTCCCTGAGTTTAGCACTTCTCGTCTATTCTCCTCTGTCATATTAAGGTATGTGTCAACCACGTAAGATGGGTACGGTCGGCGCCGAACCTTTCTCCGCCAAGCTACGCTACACTGGAGCAGACGACCTGAAACACCCCAACCTCATCAAAGTGACTGTCACCATGCCTCACATAGATGGTGGGTTGGAGCTGGAGGCAGGACCCGTACCTCAGATGAAGTGAGGTGTAATGTAGTGTGTGTATTATTCACGTTGAGGGATCCTCGGGAGCATGACAGCCAGAATATAGATCTAGGGGGCTGTATCGAACCCTGCTGTAGAAACCCTCCAGCACACCCACTACTTAACATTCCCCTCTTGATTTTTAATCAGTTTCCTTCTGCCTCGTCTCCTCCAGGTTCCCTTTTTCTGTTGCTCCCCTGCTTTTCTTTTCATCCCCTTTTCAACCCTTCCTCTTTCACTGATTTCTTTCTAAGTTTTTTTCTTTGACAGAGGTACCTCTCTCAGTGTGCAGTACACAGTAAGAATCACGCTGTCTCTGTATGGCCTGCAGGCATGCTTCCGGTCATCTCCACTCGCCCTCTCATGAACTTTGAACTGACTCTCAGTCCCGATGGAACCCGGGTCGGAAATCACCGCTGCTCCAACTTGCTTGACTACAATGAGGTCACCACTGGTCACAGTTTCATCACCGCTTTGACACGCAACCCTGAGAGCATGGGCGACACAGCACCCTATCAGTTCAGCAGCCCTCTACGGGGGAATAGCACACTACGGTTCTACAGGAACCTCAACCTGGAGGCGTGTCTTTGGGAGTTCACCAGCTACTACCACATGTCTGAGCTGCTCACCGACTGTGGAGGCACCATAGGGACTGACGGACAGGTGTGTGTGTGTATGTTTTATGTGTGCTTTTGTACACAACATATAAATTCCAATCTTTGCTTCGTATATACATCTGTTTTACTGCCAGCTTTTGCGTGAGTGTGTGTGTCCACCAGTGTTTTTATCTGTGTGTTCAGCCTGTTTACAACCATCTGAATGAGAGGGTTGCACAGACAGAACGGCACCATATCTGTTTGTCTGCGTTTACATCTGTGTGTGTGTGTGTGTGTGTGTGTGTGTGTGTGTGTGTGTGTGTGTGTGTTTGTTTGCCAGTTCTGTATCCCAGTGTCTGATAAACACACACAGCTTTGCCAACCTGTCAGTTCCCTCGTTAATGCAAAGCCTTTTTTAAACATGGAGCATTAAAGATACTCTCAGGAAATCTGTCAAAATATAAAAGAATGTCATTTAATCGGCCATATAAGCTAAATACCAACCAGCTTTGTCTGGTTTTTATTTTATTGGCTGTGGGTGCGATATAAGGAATATTCAGCTCAGACGTGCTGTTAAATCATTATGTTAGTTTGATACCAACACAATGAAGTTCCATATCCATGTGGTTACAATGTGCGATAGTTGCATCATTGCAGAAGATGATGCAGTTGCTTGTGTTGATTACTGTAAAGGGCTGCAGTATATATTCTCCTGCTTGTTGTTGTTGTTGTTGTTGTTGTTGTTGGTTAGGAGATGGACCCTTGCTTGTGTCCTGCTGCTCCTTTGTGTTTCTGCAGCCTTTGATCTGTGGGCTACTTGTGGGTGATCAGACTGCTGAGTGTGTGTGTGTGTATGTGTGTGTGTGTGTGTGTGTGTGTGTGTGTGTGTGTGTGTGTGTGTGTGTATAGGGGGGGGTGCTAGCGCAGCGGGGCATTGAAAAGGTGTATGATAGATAGAGATATTAATTTACTCGTCCCCAGACACAGCAAGAAAAGCTCACGCACGTAGTTACACATAACGCCTGTCAAGCACAAGACCTCAAGTGTTCTTCGTTAAGGGAGATCACTGTCACCCGGATTAGGTGTTGTTGTCAGGGGAGGGGGATAAAGAAGAAAAAAGGAATGGCCACAGTCTATCTGCTCCACCAGGATGCAAGAGGCAAAGAACATGGAAAGAACGGAACAGTCTCCCACCCTTGAAGATCAAAGGACGTGATTGACGTTATACGTTAGTGCTTCTATGAACGTATTTCACTGTGAATTCAGAATTTGAGTTCTGCACAGACGAGGTTCATGGAAAGTGTGAAATTCAATTCAACTATTCAAACTAACGCCTGGGCTTGTTTTTGCCATGAAAAGAGGAAAACTATGAAAATGCATTTTGCAAATGAGATCCGGTGAGCATTTAACTCACGTGATCAAAGAAGCCAGAAGAAATTTTCTTTTGCACTGTCTTTACTCTGTGTAATATCTGAGTGTGAGGGTTAAGAAAAAAAACAATTCAAATGTGTATAAAAGCTATAATTGTTTAGCCTCTTGATGTCTTTGGACCATGGGAGGAAGCCGGAGAACCCATAGAGAACCCACACAGGCACAGGGAGAACATGGAGACTCCACACAGAAAGACCCCGTGCTGGAGCCGCGGCTCGAGGCCGGAACATTCTTGCTGTGAGGACCGGTGCTAACCTCTGCACCACTGCGGCACCTTAATATTAACACTATTTGAAACCAGCAACCCTTCTATTGCTAGACGCCCACTCTACCTCTGAGCCCCTCATATTTTCAGGATGTTGTTAAATTTTGTTAAGCAGTAGTTTGTCACTGTCATTTTGTCTCTGAGGTTTGAATTCTAAATGTTCACTGACTTTGTGAAATATTGTGTCCATTTCAACTGCGTTTTTAGTGAATTATAGCACTTGGTGGATCTTATCTTTGTTTTCAAATATTGTACATACATGCAGCCTACTAGCCTAGAGGTACTGTGTGTGTTCACATATTTTGTGATGGATCTTAGGGAATGTGTACATTTCAGTGTGATAAAAAAAAACAGTAGAAAGCAATCAAGGGATTTAAACTCTTTCAAAGCTCTCTTTTTTCTCAGATTGCTTCCCTTGGCTTCTCCTCTTAATCAGCAGCTCATTACACAATTTGACCAAAGATGATGTTTCAAGATGATTCAGTAAGTTTAAAAGACAATACCCTCATGGCTCTACTGTCAAATCTTTCAAGTCACACGTACTTTTACATTCGGAGCTGGTGAACAGAGACACCTAGTGGCTATTTCAGTTATCAAGAGGAGGATCTTGGGTTAAATTCAGGTTTTGAATAATTGTTTTAGAATTACTAATGAATATTTTCAAGATGAGCTTAATGAATGGATGAAGTATTTATTTTTTTTAAATAACCTCAAAAAAGTAAAGAAAAATAGAGAAGCAGCCCACATTACTGCCCACTGTGATTGCTTTTGAACGCACACAACAAAGAATTTTGCATGTTTGAGTGGGAGTGGAACGAGTTCACGCACCTTGTGGAGGAGAACACTGTGTTCATCTTTTACATCATGTCAGTTATTATCAACCAACAACCATCATCCTTTACTCTTACAGGTAAATGCAGGTTTTGTCTCTTAGGTAATGCTTTCATCATAATAAAGGGGCCAGTTGTGATGTTCTTATTGCGAGAACATCATGTTCTTATGTCTTTCTGTTATGGATTCAGGATAAATAAGCACACTAAATGTTGCATTGATTGATTTTCTAAGTGATAGAAGTCCTTCACTCACCCCTGACTGAAAACCCCCTACAGGTGCTGAACCTGGTCCAGTCTTACGTGACCCTCCGTGTGCCTCTTTACGTGTCGTATGTGTTCCACTCCCCTGTGGGCACCGGTGGATGGCAGCACTTTGACCTGCAGTCAGAACTGCGACTCACCTTTGTATATGACACTGCTATTCTGTGGAAGGATGGCATCGGCAGCCCCCCACAGGCTGAGCTACAAGGTAGATGGTCTTTAGACAGGAAACATTTTAGCACATGCGAACTGGTCATCAGTAGAATTCATCATGGTGTGTGTGCGTGTATGTTTTTCTTTTGTCCCCAGGTGCATTGTATCCAACCAGCATGCGCATCAATGACCAGGGACGTCTGGTGGTAAACTTCCGCACCAAGGCTCGTTTCAGGGGTTTGTTTGTGGAGTCTCACTCTGGAGGCAGAATAAAAAGAGCTGGTAAGTATAAGTATTAGTATTTCTCAAAAAATATAAGTATTGCTTAGGATACAACAGTTAAATAATCATTTGATTTTTCTCCATATTAACATCCCTTACTTAGCAACCTTCATGTCCTCCATGGTGATGAGTGTGGACCATCCCGGCCTGACCTTTAACCTCACCTTAGTAAGAACTGAGCCCACTTATAACCAGCCAGTTCAGCAGTGGACCTTCACTTCTGATTTCGCTGTAAGTGTGATGGCATGAGATTAGTCTGCGCTCCAGTGTATGACCTGAAACTTTTGCCTTTTAAATAGAAGAGGATAATTAAGTATCTGTCCTCTCTGCTCTATGCAGGTCAGAGACTACTCAGGAACCTACACAGTGAAGCTGATCCCCTGTACAACCGCCCAGAACATGGAATACACTGTTCCACCTGTCTGTAGTCCAAGAGAGCCAATAACATTTGACCTCGACATCAGATTCCAGCAAGTAAGGTTCTTTTTTAAATTCTGGAGTTTTACTTTCTTTCTCTCAATCTTTTGTCATCTCTTGCTTCCTTTATCATGCAAAGCTTTTGCTAAATATCTGCATTTTGTCTCCAGGTCAGTGATCCGGTTGCAGTGGAGTTCAGTCTGAACACTCAGATGTTTCTGTTGTCCAAGAGGAGCCTTTGGCTGTCTGATGGCTCCATGGGCTTCGGTCAGGAGAGTGATGTAGCATTTTCTGAGGGTAAGTGTTCTCACATGGTTACAATACTCTTTGGTTTAGTCTACTTAAGATTACCTTAAAACACACTATCAGTTTTGCTGTGTGTTTCTCTTTGGACTATTTTTAAGAATGAGGAAGAAAAAAAAACCCACCAAATTCAAAGTAACACGTGACTTTTCAGGAAAGGAAAGGAGAGGAAGGGAAAGACTTTGAGAGTCAGCGTGACATGAACGTTGTGATCCAGATAAACGAGATGTGAAATCATCATGCAAGCTGTATGAGAAAAGACTGCCCAACAGCTGCACAATGTCCTTGTGCAGCCTGTTTATCTCTGTGATAACACACTGCTGAGAAGGACCGTCCCAAGATTCTGCATAAAGGAGACAGACACTGTTACATGGAGACCCTTCTCCCTTCATGAACTCTGTCATGATTGTAACTCCACTTTTACAAGATCAGCAAACTATAAACATGATCATAGCTATAAGTAGGATTCATTTCTTCTTCCTCGATTTCAGGTGACACCGTCTACGGTCGTGTCATGGTGGATCCTGTCCAAAATCTTGGTGACTCTTTCTTCTGTAGCATCGAGAAGGTGTTCCTCTGTACTGGTGCTGATGGTTATGTGCCAAAGTACAATCCAACCAAGTTTGAGTTTGGTTGCCTGGCTGACTCTCCTTCTTTGCTCTATCGATTTAAAATCCTTGTAAGTAAATCCTGTTTTTTATGCTATCATTAGGCGTTACACAGAAGATTAAAAAATTGCTGTTAATGCAAGCATAATTTCCCTTTTTCTATCTTCAATGTAACCCTAACCACACCAGGACAAGGCCCAGCCAGAGACTCAAGCACGAGTGTTTGGTGATGTGAACTTCAATGCTGTTCTGGCACTGGATGATCCGTCTGCCATGTCCCTCGTCAGACAGCCGGGGTCTGATGGCTTTAGACTGGATTCTACAGCCATGTTCCAGGTTCTATGTTTGTTCTATATAACCATGATTATGATTCATTTAAACAAAAAACGGAGTCCCGCAAATATTCACTTCATCTCAAAACATATGCCAATAAAATGCTTTTGGCAATGTTAGAATTTGCAGTTGATCAAATCAAAGTTGTAAAAGTTTGGTTGTTCAAAGAAAGCTTTAAATTTCTGCTTTGACACTCAGCATACTGTATTTCATCCCAGCCGATGTTATGATGTTGCGTTGTATTGTGTCACTTATTATTGCTCGAGGAGTACAGTTAAAGTGAGCTGTCAGGATGACTTGTGATTTAAGTCTTGATCTCTTTAACTGCTGCCCTGCAGCCCTTGAACCAAATGAATTTAATCAATCCACTGCATCACAGCTCGGATGGTAGAGTCTTCCTACACCAGAAATCCAGAGACTTTAACTTTCTTCAAAATATTTATTTTGGACACTAAACCTCTTTTTTAAGGGTCTGTGGCTACAAATGTCTGCTTTTTCATTTTTGTCAGTTGAGATCGAGTCTAACTCTCCAAGACGCATGTTTTTTATGTTTTCCTCAGGTTGCTGCGGGCCGTGAGTGGTACATCCACACCATTTACACAGTCCGTTCCAAAGAGAATGCCAACAGGGGCATCGGGAAGCGTAGCCTAGAGTACCACTCCTTGGTTTCCTCGAGCAGTGATCTTGCTTTGTCATCATCAAGTGGAAAAGTTCAGCGCTCCAAGAGGTCTGTTGGTGATGAAGTGCCAGAGGTCGCTGAGGATATTGGAGCCGACAACAACCGTGGTACCAATATAATGCACATCGCCTTGGACCGCAACAAGCGGCGGGCAGGGGGGTCAAATGAGCTGTTTGCTGATGGACTGGAACCTAGTGAGCTGAATGCGGACGAGAAAGAGGAGGGTCTGGTGACTTTGGTGGGAGCTCTGGTCGGGCTGCTGTTGACTGTCCTCATCATTGTCACCCTGGTGCTTGTGCTGAGATCCAGACAGAAGGAAGGTAAAGAGGGATGGCAAGAGGGGGTGCAGGAGGTCGTGAAGGGGTCTGTCAGTACAGAGCCCATGTTGGTGGTGAGGATGCAAGACTGCCACAACAGCTCGGAGGTCTGAGCTTTGCATGTGTGAATGGACAGATGGACAAATGGATGAAAAGGATGTGGGGCTTTTATAAAAGTTTGGATTTTCTTTTTTTATTTGGTATTCAATTACTTTCATAACACTACAAAATGTGAGAGTCATATGCATTATTAAGTGTGTGCGTGCGTGTGTGTGTGCGTGTGTGTCAGTGTGCGTGTATGTGTGTGTGTGATTGTGAATGTGCTTGTTATTGGAGGGCATTTCTATAATATTGGATCCTTCACAGTACCATTCTCAGTCCAAACACTGTCCTCACATGTGCTGCTAGTAGCAAAATATTTCATTTCTCTCTTACTGGCTTTAAGGTGTTAAAATGCCTGAAGCTCTCATATCCCTTCAGGACACTTCCAGTCACCAAGAGCGCTTTTCTCATAAAGCTAGTGTCACGCAGGCCAAGC